>NC_083624.1:23100435-23382426 GCF_963584025.1 Labrus mixtus
ACTCCTTCCTGCATATTATCCCATATGCTCTTTTGAAAAGCATCTTGAGATAACACAAATAATTGATTGAACTATTTCTATGTTGTTGTTTTTTAATATTTGAAACCACTGCCTGTAGTTGTAAGATGAGGCAACTGCAGAAACAACCTCTTTTTACATTTCCCACGGCAAAGATTCTGAATGAGTGATACAAATGACTTAAATGACAGTAGGATGAGATTAACATGACTTGTGACAAAATCAGCAAAAAGATAAGACGTACCATTATGTCCACAGGGGGCACCAGAATGGACACAAACTGAAAGTCCTTTACATGAGATTTAATGAAGAAGGTTTGCATTTGTTTCAGACTATTATGTGGATTTAAATGTACATCATTTCTGAACTTGCAGCGTATTTCTTCCAGTGCAAATCATAAGAGTTATTGCAGTGTGTTTGCCTATACACCGTATGTGTTTAACTGTTAAATCAAGGATTTAATTGTTGAGTTGTCTGTTTAAGCAATTAGCCCACTCACTGTTGTACAGGTTTAATGTGAACGCCCTCACAATACCCCCCCATGCTCTGTTTATCTGCTGTGTATCAGATTAGGTTGAAGGACTTTTCACTGTTTAGCCCACACTACACTGAGAAAGAGATGTTTGTGTTCTGCCACCAGGCACAACTCAAACAGCCCAAGATAGGGCACCATTGGTCAGTGGCAGCCTGTCAAAGATAATAACCATCACTGGGTCTGCTTTGCTTGCTAGAAGGAATGCCTGAGCAGTTGTCTTTGCTTTGTATGCGACTCAGCCTGAAGGAAAGGATCTAAAGTCAAATTGGGGAGTTACTTAAATCTGTGTCACCCTTTTCTTTTGTAAGTTTATCAGTTGGTTTGTCGAATATGATAGCAATGTCCTTGGTGAAGTAGTTGCAGCGTTTTAGAAACATGGTAATATCAGTACAACAGTGTCCAACAGGAATGCAAGAAAACAAGAGGAACAATGAGCACCTTAAATCTCAGTATAAACAATCCAGTACCTTGAAAACTGCCCCCACATTTTTCACATAATAGAAGCTTGAGCAAGTCAGTAAAAATGTTCATGTTAATGTTTGCCTATTGCTTTAAAATTAGCCCATCCTTAATTTGTTTAAAGCCACTATGCTCAAGATAAAGATAACGTTCACTCAGGAAATTTTATGATGCACTTTTTACACCATCCTCCACCCATCTTACCACACAATTCAACCAATAAATGGACATTTTGCCCATTTTTGCTGGTCACTTTTGACCAATCCCCCACTTGTATCATCACCATCTGCAAAAACTATGGTTCTTTAATATTTAAAATATTGATCTCCTTAGGCCTGTAATGTTGCATTAGCTGTAGCTTCAATATATTTGTTACACTGCTTTCAAGAGACAAACTTTTTGTTTGCAGTGAAGCAGACAGCTGTGGTGTTCTAGCAAGGCTCCTGTGTAATCGACTCTCTTTTAAGAACTTCTGATCTGGCCTTAAAATAATGTTGTTATGGAGTATATACAGCAAATCCATACTAATGAACTCAATACTCTTTTTTTGTTTGGTTATCTATCCATGTTGCCATGATTTTATTTGATTTGGCATCTTGACAAGGACATCGAAGGTAAGCAAAGTCAAAAGACAAACAGCTCCCTCAGCCAATACATAGCTATGTTGGGAGCGTTTGTCCCAGATGCAGTGTGTTTTTAAAAAGTAACCCAAAAAAGTCTCAAAACATGACATCTTGCACTATAACTTTTCAAAAAATTTGCTTCAATAAATCAGCTATATTAGGCCACAACAATTACGGAAAAACCCTCACAAATCCTAGAGCTACTCACCAGGCTTTTTATTCAATTGTGTTAAGACAATATAACATGTAGGGTTAAGATAGACACTAGGTCAGGATTTGCTACCTGTTTTTTTCTCCAGTGCATGATCACTCCTTATAATGGAGGCAACCTTGAGAAAGTTCAAGAAACCACCTGTAATCAGCTAATTTTTAAACATTAAGCAAAGTGGTCTCCAAAGGAGATCATTTGTAATTGCAATCAGAGCCCTCTATTACCATAATAATAAGTCAAAGAACATGATTGCTCCATGACAGTAGTTTCCTGCTCAGTAGGAAAAATGTCCCTGTTTGTAATTCCAGCTTCATGGTTATTGTAATTTGAGTTCACAAAGTGAAGTAATGCTTAGATTTATTGGGGCCAGTATAATCATGGCAGTGGTGGTTCCATCAATCGAAAATAGAAATGGAACCTACCGCTACAGGACTTCCACCTTGCATCAAGTATAAATCCAGCTTTTCTTGAATTCTCAGTCATCCACACCCCAGTCCCCAATCCACAGCACTATACCCTCAGTTAGACCAGGAAATAAAAGAAAAATTGACCCAAAGATTAAACAGCCAATCGTTTTTTGTGGTGACATATGGGAGCAACAGATTGCACTGGACGTTATTACTTCTCGCTTTACCACTATCACTGCCTCCATCAGCCGCCCTCATAGAGAGAGTGAGGGAGGGAGAGAGTGAGGGAGGGAGAGAGCAAAATAGAAGAGAGACAGAGAAAAGAGAGAGAGGAGGGGAATGTTTTTAGTTTATCAGTTGTGAGGCCTAATGGTCCATCTAAGATGTGCACAAACCAATTAGCCTGGTTGACCTTAGAGATGGTGTGTCAGCCTGTCAATCTGGAGGAGAGCAAGTGAGGAGCGACTCTTATCGCCTCCTGACAGTTGAAAGGAGAAGATGAGTAGATGAGCAGGGTGAAGGGAGCGACTGGACGATGTTATTGATGGTAAAGCCTGGTAGAGTGTAAGGGTCAATTAGGAAAAACCATGAGAGGGACTGACCCCTTAAGAGTGAAAAAAGGTCCAAGGGGGACTATTGTAACAGGAAAGATAATCACTGTTATTTCCTACAGCAGTGCTATTATTCTTCACTGGATGGTATTTCTTGAAGATTTCTATTATTATCAGCACTGACTGCTGGGAACTTTTACATTGTCTTGAGATACTTCTAGCCTGAACAATGGGTTATAAAGGGCTTAAGATGATAAGCTATAGAAGTACATCTTGTAATTCTAGTTTTCGACGCCTTTTTTTTTTTTCTCTTCCCATGTATAATTTCAGAAGGACTTTATTCAAAAAGTATGTCACAAGTTACGACCCTTCTGTTGTAAAACTGCACACTTCATGTTGCATCTTTTTAGGCCAAATAATCCTTTAAAGTCCCCATGAAACAGAACTTTGAGCGTATGTAATTAGTAAGTAGTGATGTATTTCCAACTGAAATGGGATAGAACCAATCACAAGATAGAAGGTGGGACATCATTTTGAGAGGAATGTGATTGGATTGTGAGCCTCAAAAAAGCTATTTAGTTGGTCCAGAAATTAGTAAATGCCCCTGAGTGCAGGATGAGTCATCAGACATTCAAAATGCTTTACAGGAAGAGAATATACAGTTAATTTGATGTAAAAATACTCAGCTAAGGCTTTATTGAAGATAAACAAACGTTTAACAGAGGAATGCTGGCTTAAAGGCTTTATATGCGATTTTTCACAATTAAATATAATAGAAATCAAGTATATCCTCTGAAAATAACTCTGTGAGTCATGACTGTCTACAATGGGTGTAACACCCGAGTCCCACTGTCTGTGATGTTTTCCGAGTTTTCCGAGTCATATTTTCTGTTTGTTGACATAGCCGGCCCGGCCGGCCAGCTCCTCCTCTCGCGAATAAAAGTTATTTAATTGAGGGACTAGAGAAAATAAGAATAACATACTGTACTCACTGCTTAACTGTGTTTCTAGATCACGCTTATTTCAGGTAAATTTACATGCAGTGTGACGATACAAGCATAATAAAGATCGCTAGCATTAGCATGCTAACCCACAATGCACCGCGAGTTGTTTTGGTTTCATGCTGGTGCTCAAGGGCGACATCTGCTGGATCAAAAAATCGCATATAAAGCCTTTAAAGAAGGGGAAATGTATTTTTCATTTGCATTAGTTGAAACAGAGTATAAGTACAATAACTGCTACTGTGATAGCCAGAAGCATAAATAGTTGCTTCCTTTTTTTCCTAAATAATGGAAAATATTCTTAATCAATTTAAGTATTTTTTTTTGTTGCACTTAATGTGGGATATACATGGTGGTTGGATCACTCTTCAAAGGAGAAACACCATGATGGAGACAGATCGGTTTCTTGGTAGCACTGCCCGGTCAGCCAATTTGTATCTGTTTAACAACAACACAACAACACTTCCTTGTTGCTCATTACATGTCAGCAAACTAACCAACCCGAGGCTATGGCTGAGCTTGAGGAAAGCTTAAAGCTTTAACCCACAAAAGTACAATCCTATCAGTAATGTTACTGATACAAAATGCGTCTTAAATATTCTAACATGTATATGTTAAAATAATAAATATATAATCTTAAATGTGTAAGAGTTCCAGTAGAACTGTTGTAAACCTATATAAAACTTAAACTCAAATGCTTGAATTAACTTATCTTTTAAAGCTTACATATAGTTTCATCAATGTATTGTCATTCAAACTTTGCCATTAAGCATTATCCAAACAAATTGTTTCCTCATGTTTTTGAGTCTCATATCAAATATACAGTGAAGATATTTCTGTAGAGCTTGCTTCTTATACATGCTGCTCTAGAATATGTATCAGTGCTATCAGTATTCTTTCACTATGAGGCAGGGCTTCTCAAAGTCAGGAATAAAGTTTTGTTCCAGACATGACTGCAAGTAAACCTGGTTTACCGACCCAGTCAGTCTATTAAAGGTCACATATTATCCTTCTTCCCAATTTCTACAAATATAAATGGTGTTATGTCTGAGTTGTGTTCACCTCAGTTTCACGCTGGCAAACGTACAAGAGATGTGATGTAAATTAATTAGCAACAACACCAGTTGAGGTGAGGTGAAGATGCATTGAGCTTGACTGCATCTTGCTTATAAGATAAGAGTGAGTTAATTGGATGTTGTGTCATTAGTATCAATCTTTTCAGACCTTTAATCTTGAATAAACATCAGATCCATGCAGAACAAGTTTGAGAAAGCTTGCTGTAAGACAATTAACTATTTATGGACATTATAGAGGTGCTCATTCTTAAAGAAAATTATTGTTTCTGCCTGCGTAGCTCATGTGAGCCTTTTTAAAAAATATGTAATAGCTCATTTAAGACCTATATCATTGTGTAACTCTGGGAAACTTTTTCTTTAAGAAACCCCACTTGACTTGCATGTTAGATAGTTCTTCTAAACTACACTTAAAGCCATAATGGAGAATGTGACTTATACTTATTGTTTGTAATTAAAGCTGATATTTCTACATTAACTACTCAGTGTTTGTTTAGTGGTTTTGTCCTTGCTGGCTGCTTAAAGCCTCTGAAACCCTAGGGCAATAATAGTATATATACTTTTATTGCTGGGTGAGACTGAGGGCCCCATTACAATAAAACAGAAATATAACCCAATCAGTAAATCATTACATAACTCTTACCCAAACCATTTTTCTTAGGGCACAGACAAGTATGTTTCTTCAGTCACCCCTCCCCTGCTTTATTCTTAAAGGTGCAGCCTGTCCCTGAAGGCCGCATATAGACTCTTTACTCCTTGATCATGACTCCTGTCAAAGCTGGTAGAGAAGATAGATCATTGTTAGGACCAGGTTGTGGCAGAGTCATCTCCTCTGTCCAGGTTGTTAGCACA
The DNA here is from genome assembly GCF_963584025.1 of Labrus mixtus. NCBI lineage: Eukaryota > Metazoa > Chordata > Actinopteri > Labriformes > Labridae > Labrus > Labrus mixtus. Next base: position 23,106,166 of record NC_083624.1, read on the forward strand.
TGATGCATCGCTGTTGTCATGCTCTTCCTGGACCTGGTGCTTCATGTGTTGTTTTCATGGCTAAAGTCATGAAAAACAACAGACACGGGACTAGGACATGTACTCTTAAAATGTTGCAGTCTACCACCAAGGATATGGAGCAGAAAATGTGTCAGTTGGTGTGAAATATGTCTAAACTCTAAAATATCAAGACACAGTATACCTGCTATACAATTTATTGAGGTACCTTTCTTTTATAGTGAACACAGCTCATCAATAACGTATTTTATGACACGAGTGTGAACCCTGATGTAAGTAATTCTCCCTTAATTCTCCTCATGGCCAGCTGCATTGATAAATATCCAGGTTGAACTTTAGGATGATGACCTTGTTAGTGTAATCATCTCCACGTTTTCAGTCTAGTGGATGACCCTTAAGGACATATACACTTCTAAATGGGGTTGTATAAAAATGTTGTCATAAACCAAGAAATATAAAAAAAATACTTTTGGCTAGTTTTTGAATAAAGAAATATATACATATTTGGTTTTAAGGCAGGCTTGTGGAGGATAAAATGCAACGAGCAGATGAGCATGTTTAAAATGTGTCAGTAGGGGGCAAAATTGGTCCAGCATCTCAGAATGAATGACCTCACACTGACTGTGAGAATTACCCAGTGAGGAGAAAAAGGAAAACTGTTTCTCATTTACAGCAAACAGTGCAAGATTCGAGCCTAAAAGAGATGTAAGGTTGCCCTCTGAAAACATTATGCAACAGTGAACCAGTTCTGTTTTATTCTGTTCAATGTAAAAAAAAAGGTGGTATGATATCCCCTCATCAAATACAAGAACTTTAGCAGAATCCATCGTATTGTGTGAATAGAAATTAAAAAGGGAGAAAGTTGTTTATTGTTATTGCTGTGATCTTGGATTAGTAAAATTAATCATTTATAAAACAAGATTAGAAAGAAAGCATAGTGGCTGTGAAAAAGATAACAAAGAGAGAAAAACAATGAAAGAGATTGGAGGTCATTAGGGGTCATTAGGGTCTTTGTCAGTCAGGGGCAGGATCTTATATATATATATATTATACATATAACCCCGCTCCCAAATCACTGGCACTTCAAAGTGCAGGTTCTGTTAAACATGTCAATCATGACACCAAGGTACCGGGCAGACTTTGTTGGCATGAGTCTGGTTGTACCAAGCTTGATATTGCTCTGTGGTTGCATAGAGGGACTGACTGGGATGACAAGGAGCTCAGTCTTGGAAAGGTTAAGTTAAAGGTGGGTGTTCATTCATTCATTTAGAGATATCAGCAAGGCATGACGTGATTCTTGCTGAGACTGTAACATCGTCTGGCGGGAATGCAGTGGTATCAGAAGCCATGAGAGCGGATTATTGCACCATGTGAGGTTGTGTATGTGGAGAAGAGAAGGGGACCGAGCATCGGCCCTTGGGGCACCCCTGTGGATAAATTGTGCCCTTCAGACACCTCTCCGTTCCACCACTCTCTAAAAGAGAGAGGTAGGATAAACAGCAGAGGGCAGATCCTGAGATGCCAAGTTCAGAGAGTGTGGATAGGAAGAGCAGACAGGTCTAGCGTCAATAGAACTGAGGACTAACTCGCCGTTCTAGCCACTCGAAGCGATTATGTTACTGATAGTAGTGCAGTCTCAGTAAAGTGGCCCTGCTTGAAGCCCGACTGATTAGGGTCTAACAGGTCCTTTCTGTAAAGAAACTCAGAGACTTGATTAAAGACTGTGCGCTGGAGTATTTTTAACAGAAAGGGCAGAAATTATCCGGTCTGTAGAGTTCAACCGGTTCAGTGTGGCTTTTTATGAGCAGATGGGTGACCCGAGCTTGCTTGAATGCAGTGGGGAACACACCCGTTGACAGAGAGGAGTTGATGATATGCATAAGTGCATCATTAAGTGTAGAGGAAATGGTCTGCAAGAGGCTTGATGATATTGGATCAATGAGAACAGGTGGTGGGCTGAGGGTCTAGCATACACTTAGAGACTTCCTCCTCAGTAAGAGGGGAGAATGAGGTGAGTCAGGCACTTTTGGTTGGTGCCTTTGGGCTGAGTTGGTCAGGCTCAGAAAACCAGTTACTGATGGTTGCAACCTTTTCTGTAAAATATGAGGAGCATGTCTGGTGTGAGCAGAGTGGAGGATGGAGGAGGAGGTGGTTGGTGCAGTGAGTTAAAAGCAGAAAACATTTTTGTTGCATCTGTGGCATTGCAGATCTTGTTCTAATAATATGTAGTCTGTGCCGTTTTTAGGCTCAATGAAAATGAAGCAAGACTTTGCTTAAAGTAACTGAGGTCAGTGGACTCTTTGGATTTTTGCCACTTTCTCCCTGCTGCCCCTGAGTCCTGCCCTTTGCTCTCTGATGACTTCAGTGAGCCATGGACTAGTGAAAGTTCTGCGAGCAGGTTTGGACACCAGAGGGCAGAGTTTGTTCATAGATGAGGCTGGTGTGGAACAGAGTGTGTCTGTAGCCTCATCTGTAGGGAATGTGGCAAAATCCTTATGGGCAGCAGCAAAGACCTTGTTAGACAGCTGAGTTGGTTTAAGGGATCGAATGTTTCGATGGTATGAAACCATTTGTGGCGGTGCCTGAGGAAGTTCCTGTAAGGAGATTGAGAATTTAATGAAAAATTGGTCTGATAGATGCAGAGGGGTGACAGTCAGGTTTTCTGCAGAGCAGTTCCGAGTCAGAATCAAATCAAGAGTATTGCCTGCTTTGTGGTTAGGAGGAGTTGGGACCTGCTTGAGGTCAAATGAGGAAAGGAGAACTAGTAAGTCTGTTGCCTGGGCTTAATCAGTGTGGATGTTTCTGTCTCCCATGACAATCAATGGTGTTCCATTGTCAGATATTTCTGAGAGTAGCATGTCCAGTTCCACAACAAAATCCTCCAGGTGACACCCTGGTGAGCAGGAAATGATGGCAATGTACATTTTAATAGGAGCAGTAACCATGATTTTCCCATTCAAGGGCCACAAACTCCTGTTCCTGTAAATAGCATGAGAATTCTTGACCAGACCACTGAAAATATTTCCACTACTTTTATATGAATGTAGCTGACAATTTCTTATGTCTCTATTTGAATACAATACAAAATTGTCAACACCTTTTTAGTTGGGTTTTATCTTGGACCAAGGCAAGAGACACACAGGTAAAAATTTCAAAGGTTACAGGTTAAATATTCAAAAATGATGTTTACCAAAAGCAAAATAGTAAATCTGCCAAAATATGTCAGTACAAGACTTATTAAAATAGGTCAAAATAACATTATGTTACTAGAAAATAGTGTGAACTGAACAGAATATGAACTTAACAAACAGACCTAACAAAAAGTTAACACAAAGGAACAGCAATTAAACCAGGAGATTACATGTGCTTCAACTAAAGGAGGAATGAATATAACTTAATCAAGTCAGCAAACAATGACAAAATAAATTTATTGTCAGTTCCTAAATCAAAAGCTCTGATTAACAAATGCTACACAAAACTAATAGCCTGAATTATGCTTGTTAAATGACAGCAAATAAAAACATGTGATTGTAGCTGTGATTGTTGCTATGCGTGTTGCGGCCTACAATCTTCTATTGTGTGGCTGTGTCCATCACAGGATCCTAGTAAGAAGTTGACTTGAAGAGATATTGTTCTATATGAGTGAACATGTTTGATTTATGTTGGAAGAGTGTGCAAATCATTGCCAGAAATATCTACAGATGATGAATCACATCCACTGATCTGAAAACATTTTCTTTGTATTGTTTCTACCTTGCAGGTGCTGGTTGTTTTCTTTTCTAAATTCAGGGCACTTCCACTTGAACATGATTCATGCTGGTTTGGAATCATCTCTAATGAAAGTAACAATCCCTTTAATGCTTCTCAGAGGAGGCAAGGATTGCTGTCTGGGAATAATAAAAGTCTGTGTAAACGGTTTTGCTTATCCATCTCACATGTTTGGATACAGTATTAGAGGGTTAGAATGGTGTATTTGATCTTGGTGGCTTATGTTTTAAGCAAAATTCATTATTGTTCATCCAAAATATCTCTACAAAATCAGATCATCCAATAGTGTTGAGTGAGAAACGCTAAGCTAAGCCCAGAATTACGTTTAAACCTCTGAATCTCTGTACCAGATGTAATAGCAAACCCTTTAATAGTTTATGAAATATTTCCCTATGGACCAAGCTATAGACTGACCAATCAACCATCATTACCATCCTCCCAAGAGCCCCATAACTAAAAAAAAAAACTTCTGTTCCATGATTTCTTTTATCTTTTGCACTCCTTTTCTAAAACACATGTTGGATTTGCTTGTGTGTGCAAAACAGAGCCTGGCCTCTCTTCAATAATTCATGCATCTTTTTTTCCCCCCTACAATCCATGACTCATGCTAAATGGCTAAAATTATATTAGGTTAGCAGTGTATGGTGGGGGCTTGAACATCTGCTGATTCCTGCTTTGACTGATAACCAGAAATATAGATGAAAAGTGCTGTGCGTGACCCTACCGCCATGTTCCAGGAGATAGCAGTCAGCTCAGTCAGACTGGAGAAAATCCTTTTTTTTTTTTTTTTAGCATCTCTTCACAACTGGTTGAAAACCGAAAAGGTTGAGGACAGAGGCCAGCAGTGTTGTTTTCCTCTACAGAGACTTTAGATACCAAGTAATGCAAGGCACACAAAAAAAGAAACAGCAGCACCAAGTCTGCTGGAAAACCAGAAGTCTAAACTTGTCTGAAGTAATGCACCACTACTTTATAGCATTAATAAGAAAACACACAAGAATCCTCAATGCTCAAGTTGTCACATCAGATCACTAAAGCAAACATAAAATTAAAAACCTAGTGACTTAGGTTCAGGCTCAGTTGAATAACTTGCTCTCTTATCTTCTCTTTGAAGACAGTGCCTTTTAGAAAAAATAAAGCGTGAATGACACGGTCTCTTTAATAATTTTTTGGGGGGCGGGGGAGTTGGAGGCTTGTGAAGTTGTCCAGTTTATGCAGCTGAATTTTTGCCCCCTGGCTATTTATTGCTTCTGCACGAGTTTTCTTCGGTCTCAAAACTAACTGGAGACCAACTCACTGAATTTGAAAGGCAAAGACTCACTGCTGTTGGAGCCCAACCAGAAACAGCTGAGAAAATGTTTTGGTATGAAAACCCCATAATCAGCTGGCAGGCAGGAATACACTTCCACTTGGGCAGCATCTGATTTTATTCAGTGAAAGTTTTAGTCTGTGATGTCCGCATTAAAGGTCCTGTATTTTTATCCATATATATCCATGTATTTTTAATGCCTTGCCAAATGTTTTTTCCCATCTCACTGCAGTGCTTCCAATTTATTGTTGTACCATGTGGCTCCTTGAGCCTGTGGAAGAGGGTAAAAGGAGACATTATGCATTGAATAAATAGACAGCCATATTAAATCGCTTAATGATAATGAACAGGCTTTCTTCTGAACAACATAAATGTGAAGTTTGCTCTGAATAAGTGTTACTAGACTGTCGATTAACCCCCAAATTATGAGAAAATTCCATCCTTTTTGTCTTTGGCCTGCTCCAGTGTTCTGAAAATGTGCACTCAAACAGGCCGTTTGGAGATTTTCCCTTTGTGACATCACAAAGCCCTCCCCCAGGTGGGTGACACTTTCACAGATAGGTGTTTGTTCTGCCCTCTGAGTCTGCCTTCTCACCGTAAACAATTGGGCATGGAGCGAGAAAGCCCAAGCCACACAAGCCCTTATAGACGGGCGTGGTCAAGCACAGTTCATTTGTATTTAAAGCTACAGACACAGAAACAGCCTGTTCTGAGCAGGTATGAAAGAGAGCGGTTTAAAGGCATGTTAAAATACAGGATCAGAGTGGATTTTTTGGCAAGAAACGTCACAGCCGTGCGGTCGAGTCTGCGTCCACAAATCAGAGAACAACACAAAGAACATGACAACTACTTTACAGACTTTGTGGCTTATTTCAATATTATTATTATTATTATTATGTGTCTGTCTTATTTTCGTCAGATACAGCCAAACCAATTCGGAATTTCTCAATATTGGAGGCTGGGATCGATTATACAGTACTTCATGTCCACGTTGTGTACCCGCGCTTGTGCATGAGCAACTGTACTGTGCTGAAGCAAACCTCTTTGAACTGTGCCAGGGCCAAGAAAGTGTGTAATGAGTACAGAATGGAGCACATACACTACTGAAAAGAACTGAACTTTCAAGGGAAAAGTATGCTCAGGATTGCCTAGTGTCATTGCACCCTAATATTAGACTTATAACAGATGTTGAAAATGTAAGAGACCCCACACATGACGACAAATAATGATAGAATAAACAGTTGACTTCCTATAGTTTGTGGAGAACAAATCAGCACACCACACATGAACAAATTCAATTCATGAACAACCAGAGGCCCAACTCTAGAAACTAGAAATCTCACAAAAAGCTCTTGCTGTCAAACCTGACTTTAGAGTAAACAAACATGACATAACATGGGCAGGAGGAATTAGTTAATCGTTTTTGGGCCACTTTTAACTATAAATTCACACAGAAAAAATATTAACAAAGACAAGACATGCACATGGACAGTAAAAGTAACGTTGCTGGAGGAGAGTAAGAACATAATTTGCTGGTGTTGGTTGCAATGTTGTAGTGCTTCCCTCTTCTGTCAGCTTGCTTCCCAATTGGCTATCATTTCTTGTGAAAAGGGGATAGAGCCTAAAATCTTCTAGTGTGTACCCCGCATAGCATTTGTACATTTAGGGGTTAAAGTTCAATAAGGACATCTCATGTAAGGCTTATGTCATAATTGTCTGACATTTTTGCATTATGGGAAATATTGTTTCAGATGATTAGCTGTAGATTGGCCTGCAATAGATGAAACAACATACATTAGGAAAAATTAATTAGGAAATTATGAAACAGTACAAACTCAAAAGCAGCAGCAAGTGTCCAAAACAAATGCAATGACTACAACGCGATGCATATTAAAGAAACATGTTTCAAAAAGCAGAAACAACTTCATTAACAGTAATCATGGGAGAGGAGCAAGTACGTTTATTTTTAGATGGGAAAGCTGTATAGTTTGACTGTTAGCTTTTCTGCTATTATAGCAGAGCTATTAGTACATCACACCTATTTCCCAAAGCTCAGAGGGTTTTTGTACATGTTATAAAGTTGTGGTTTTGCACCATAGACAGTGGGGCATGGTCTCCTTGGAGATTCTGCTCTGGCGGCGTTTATTGTTATGTGGTCTGATAATGAATTCACTTCCCCATCTCGAGAGACCTTCAGTAAGAGCAGCCCCGAGATCCCTGAAGCCAAACAAGCCACCAAGCAACTATCTTCTCTAAAGTCAAACCGGATTAATTTGGTCTCGGGTGTACTGGAACACAAGGACCAATCGCGTCTCCCCCCTTAACTCCAACCTCCCGACTGTCCAAATTCAGATGACCAATGTCGAGTTAAAGGGGGGGTGGGTTTGCAGATGGCTCAGTTCGTCTTACACTTTGCACTAGCTCCATGTATCCCGGGTCAGCCCTGACAGAATTTGCACTCAGCTGTCTCATCCCCAGTGTGCAAGTCCAGGCTGGACAGCAACAGGAAAGACCAGATGAGGGGAGCTGGAGGCCTAGTAGTTAGTGAGTGTGCCTCATGTACTGTGGCTTTAGTCCTCCAAGCAGGCTGCCAGGGTTCGAATCTGACCTGTGGCTCCTTTCCCACATGTCATTCCCCACTCTCTCTGACTCTATCCAATGGCCTATCTCTAAAATAAAGGCATACAAAGCCCCAAAATAAACTTTAAAAAAAAGACTCACCAGATAAGACAATTCTAAGCTGGTTGAAAAAAAAATATATTTATACATATTTAGACATCAAAGATTCCAAATTATTGATACATTTGACCGTTAAGAGAAAGCATAGATTTGTTTTTTTTTAAGGAAACATTATCAGCACATGTAAAAAAGATCAGCAAAGAGATAAAACATTTTGCTTTGTCCTGAGGGGGCACCAAAATCAACACAAAGCAGAAGTTCCTCACAGGAGCTTTAACTCAGGTGTATAACTGTGCATTCCTTGTTCCACACAATGTAACACATTGCCTTGGCTGCTTTGAGGTGAAAACAACCTTTCTTACTGTAAGGCTCAGTTTGAAAAACACAAGATTTCTGAGATTATTGAAGAGCCTACTATTTTGTTTTATTAATATTCAAGCCGTGTCCAAAAAGATGTGTCTGCTCTGTTTCTTTTCTTTCTGTCTGATATGGAGTCACACTGTTCACTGCCTACCTTTTGACTGGCACCACAAGCTGGAACAAAAGGTGAAGATTATTAGACCTCCATGCTTTCAGAATAAGACTGTGCTCTGTAGAATCTTTAATGTAAAACCTACAACAACATCCTCAACACTAAGAAAGAACAATGTTCTTAAGTTTCACAAGAATACAAAATATAACTGGCATGACTCATGAATGCAATGTGACCTCTATGACACTCACTTGACATTTAGATGTGAAAGGTTGAAAAGCATTTTTCCAGCCTCTAATCAATAAAACCTTTTTTTAATGAGTGACTAAACTAAACAGCAGGTAGAGTAGCCTTTGTCTAAGTGCATCATCGTGTCCTATCACATAATAACTGAGAATCACTGATGGGTTGACTGTGTCAGCAACCATGGCAACACACCACACTGCTTTCACATTATATTTGATGGTGATTCTCAAGACCTTTATGATCAGTGAACTGTTGATAATCTTATTTCCGTTTGTTAGAGACACAGTCATAGAGGTTTAAAATGACAGGGGAGAAACTATTATGACACTCAAGACATATGTAGGAATGAAGAAATTAAAAAAAAAAATTCCCCCAAGAGCAACACATTATATGGCCCGGTCCGATATGATAAGTTCATCAATGATCCTTAAACATCACACATATCTATCAGCATTATCAGCACTCAATCTAATATCTACTCCCCATACAAAAACACAAGCCTATATCTCATAAGAACGATTTTTGTTTTATGCTGTGGTTGCAATCAAACAATGGGAAAAATTAAAAACGATCTAGGTTTAATCACAGTGGGAGCAAACATATCGTCTACAGCATCATTCCATGCAGAAAACATAGGTTTGTACTGCGTTTTTTGGAAAGAACATTTTCTATTCATTTCCTTAAAGGAGCAATGTGTATTACTGACACCTAGTGTCTTACATGGGTACTTACATGGCAGTATATATTCAAAACATTGAAGAGAGCTGTCTCCCCCCCATACCCACCTCCCTAGAGTCAATGTGGACACAGGTTTCCTTGTTTGGGTCACGGAAGCTTCAGTGTTTAGCCAGCTCTATAGAAACCTTTCTGAGCTTTAACCTCTCTCCATTATTCAAAAGCATAACCAATATTTATCCTAGTTTTACCAAGCTTCTGGTAGTGGAGTTTATAAGCTAAATGCCTAGGCTTTTTAGGTCAGTTAAAATCAGTTATATCTGAACCAGTTACTTGACTGCTTTCATTGCTGCAACATCTGTTGGTTTGCCATTTTCCTGGCAAGCTGAGGGGCATTTTCTTAATGTCTGATGATAGTAGGGTCATTTTATGATTTAATATAATCATATCAGACCTTTAAATTAAAATATCTTGTCACTGGAGACAGTACAGGAGAGGATAAGAAAAGAGGTGTAGCAGATTCAGAAGGAGGAACAAGAGAGGAAACAAAACAAAACTTTTTTACTGAAGTACTTCCAGCATTGTGCCAGTACTGGATCAGGATCTGGCTGATAATTTTACGCTTGGGGAAAACTACTCTGGGCTTGTTCGAATTCTTTGAACCAATAACAATTTCCATGTGTGCTGCTTGGCAAAGATGAAGTGACAGTACTCTCACAAAGTAGTGACAAGAGGAAAACTTAATTTGGTGGATCAGTTTCATATTGGCAGTGAGCCCTGGCATTAAAAAGACTAAATTTCTACAAAAATAAGGCCTTTGAACTAAATATAAAAGTAACTAAAAGATATACATTGTAGAGAGAGACATATGACTGTCTATAGTCTTCTTTAGTCATTACCTACAGGACATCTCCAGTACTTTTTGGCATAGATTCTACAACTGTACTGTATTCCACCAGAGGAATGGACAAAGCCTTCATATTTCAATTATGGTAGTTGTCGTGCCCATGTAACCAAAAAAATCCAAAATTGAAATCTGATGAAGGCCTACGCATATAATAATCAAACATTTTACCGTTCAGCCCTTGACAAAAGCATCTGTATTTGTTCTGTTTTCCAGCTTATCCAGTCAGGATTTCACAATTTGACTTCTACTTCTGTCTATTGTTGTCCAGCAGGACCTTCCATTACAATGCCAATCAACCCAGTAATCATAGAAAAGCACTCCATGGTTATCAGATTAATGTAGCCTTGAACAACATGTTTTTTTTTAGGATTGAACTCTTCACCCCCAAAGTATACCAAAATGACAGAAGATTTCAACCTCACAAAACTACTCCTGTTAAAAAGCTCTAAATATGTTTGATTGATTGATAGCAGACACCATTAAAGGGTCCCTGCTGATGGACTGCAGTTAAAATGCATATGATCTTAATTCGACATGCCTCACTGCAACATAACCTTGCTAAACCACAAGACCACAGGGATAGGTCAATGAAGACCAGCTGAGGCTACACCCGGGAGACTGTTGTTTAATTCAAATTGGTTTCTTTTATTTATTTATTTTCATATACATGACCGTGACCAGCTATTGATATGGCAAGTTAACATATTGGCTAGCCAACAATCTGTCTTTCCAGCAATTAAAAACAATATTTAAATATACTGTCAAACCTATCACTGGTGAAACTGCAGAAAACACATCCTCTTCTTGTTGGATTATGATTTGAAAATGAGCTATTATAAGTAAATTTGTACTTTAAATCCTTTACAATTTTTGTTTTTCAAAGCAATCCTGCCAAACACCTTAAGTAAGGGCCATGACATCTCTTGTATGTTGGGGTAGAACTCTGAAAGTATCACTAAAAGCACACTGAAGGAATTTCCCTTTTTGAATATTCAGTTGGTGTTTTGCTATATTGTATATGTGCTCAATATGCATACCACTACTTGCATATTAAATCCTAAAGGAGATGTCATGTTTGCCCATACATTCAAAATGTAAAGATGAAATATTTCTTATTCCTTGGGTGACCTATGAATGTATTTTTACACATTTTTTTTTAAGCACTTTCCAATTATCTTTATTCTGTTCAGTAGTGAGGATGCTTCTCAGTGGAGCTTGCGGCGCATATTATCTTCCATTAAAGCCTTTTAGTTGACCACTTCAACAAAATTACTATAGTCAGTAGTCAGAGAAGCTAATATAATAGCATATGTTGCATTGAAAGAGGATAAAAACAGCCTCACACTTCTGTGTTTTCTTCAGAGGATTTATTAATTTCTGAATATTAATGGACATTAGTTGTGAAAGGGGTCATTACTTCTTTTCTATCATGCAATGATAATACTTTTCACAAGCTGGACAAATAACCAAATGAAGGATAAGTAATGGGTGTGAATTATGTCATTAGAATAGCCAAAGTCAATGGTTTACTATGGCATCTTTGATATAATACTAACCCAACATGTTCCCAAAGTTTAATACATTCCGAAATGTAATAGATGTCAACAAATACGATGTCTAGTGTAAGGAAATAATTGATGACAAAGATTTAATTAAGGACACCTTGGGGGGCATTAATCTGTTGATACCATGGATTAAAAAAAACCTTAGGTAATGTGTTTCAACTGCAAAAGAAACATTGATCTAGTAAATGATCTTTGATACAATTTGGCCACACGAAAAACTTCCACTCAGCTCTTACAATCATTTATCTTGGCTATGAGGCAATTGGTTAACACAAGTTTTAAAGTCAGTAACATTGTATGCAGTATGTATACAGCAAACAATGGGCCATTATGATGTTTAGGGTCAGTCACAGTCTGACGTAGAAAGTTGAAGAGTAAACAGGATGTCAGATGAGGAAATCCACATAACCTGTACGTACACTGTACAGATAATGATGGGCTGATGAAGCCTCATGAAGCTTTGCGTCTATCCTACTATTCATGCCTTAAAAAGATTTGAAGCTTTGGGGCTTCAAACCTGGCCAACAAAATGGGTTAGCTTATAAAATAAAAGCTTCCCCTTTTAATGACAGAGTGAAGCACCATTATACCTCCCTGAGATTTATAGATTTAGTCAAACATGTGGGAAAAAAATGAAGAAGCCTGTGTCTCATGAAATAAAAACTATACTGTGTTGTTACTGCTCAATCAACAGTTCATTGTCACAATGGGTTATTTCTGCAACTTACAATCGTGATTCCTTTTATTACATTACGACTTGTGATCAGATGAAAATGTTATCTGTTTTATTTTGAGCATAACAGTACTTTGTGTGTTTTATTAAAGTGCAGTTGCCCTCAGAGACCTAAGGTGGGCGCCAAAGTGCACTAAAATGAATTCCTCCATAATGCTGGTTAATAATGGGCTTTCAGAAATGACATTCTATCTGTCATACAAGCTCTGACATTTTGCATTGAAACAGTGATTCACTGAAGTGGAACGAGCTTTAGAGCTTGGGTATCACCCACACCACATTTGTAAATCAAAGTTACAGCAGAAATGTTATAAATATAGTTAAGGCTTGATTTAGGATACCCATTTGAATTGCTGATATCATCCAAAGTATTAGAAAGTGCAGAATTAGAAGCAATTATTGAATAGTTTGTGTTGTAGTCTCTATATTTTTTTTCACAGAGTGTGCGGCTAATAAGGTCTCTGCTCCGTGTATAACTTTCATCCTTACCAGCTGCTACAAAGACCGGAACGGGAAGTTTCACTACAATTATTAGAAGTAGTCTATATTCAGGAATTAATTAACACCATGAATCAAGTATTCACGCAGAGAATGGTTAAATACTATCGTCTATAGGCTTGACTTCCAGTGTGAAGCCCCTCGTGTGCCAGCAGACAGATGATGCTAAATCTTTTTGTTGTGTGGAGTTGTTGCCTCTATATCCGTCATAATACCATCAAGAGATGATCTTTTTATGAGACAGTTGAGCAAATCTCTGAAGGCCCTGCACTTCTCCTTTCAATGCATGCCAGGAAGGAAATAGGACTTCACCACTCTCACCAAGTGAAAACTCTGCCAATTTTCCACAGATGAATTGAAAATCCCTGTGTGGCAGAGAAAGAGACGGAAACTTGGCTCATCCTTCTGGGATGTCTGGATGGGGTTCGGGTATTCAGAGTGGAGAAGGCTGCTTCTAAACCCTGTAAAATTATGCATGACATCATTGGAATAAGAATTTGTACCGACACCGTAAGCTTCTTGTTTGACACAAACTCAGTGCCTGTCATGGTTGTCACTCAGATCCTTCTCTATATTTTAAGGGATGGATAACATATTTTGAACTCTTGTTCAACGGTATTTTGATTGTGAAAATTTTGTTCTTGTCCAAACCGAGGGAGACTGGACTCGGGCAGAGAATCTAACCATTATCTCAGAGTGCCAAACCCTTAATGAGACTGTAGAAGGTTCGTTGCACTTGTGTATGACTAATGAAAACACTGAAAGCTATGACACATCCTTTACATAAAGGATAAAACCCCAATGCAAGTACAGTCCAATTATCATTGCCATGTTTCCATTTAATTTACTAGCAACCAGTCAAGGGTCTACCTCTCTTCTTGAATAATGACAGCTAGGCTCAGACCCCTGCGACCCCAAACAGGTCAAGCAGTATAGTTAATGGATGGATGGATGCTTCCATTGATCACTGATTTACACATGGTTAGGTTTCCAAGAAAAAATAAACATCTTCAAAAGACCTCCAGTACACCTTACAAAAAAACCTGGTCTGTTATATTTCAGAAACGCAGTGGCATTTTGTCCCAACAAAGATCTAATATACACACAACGTGAAAGATCATCGAGTAAGTAAATGGCATTGCATCCATTCAGAACCATGCAAGGAGCTGTGACGCACTCAATCAAACTAACGTCAGTGCTCAGGGAGGAAGCTGCTGGTGTTCTCTCTGGAATGCATGAACCATGAAGGCATTCTTGGAATAACCGCAGATCTCTGACATTTACCTAAATGGGAACATACAATGCTCCTCCCTGAAACTATTCACAGGCTAATGGGCTTGAAGGCATACGTCTATCAGCTGAGCACAAATAAATGTATGAAAAAAAACATTGAATAATATAGTAATAAAACAAACCTCAGTCAAGACCATATAAATATTTGTAACATCTGAAAGTACCTTTCCTTTCTACTCTTAATGCTTTAGGTAATTAAAAAAACATCTGTGAATCATGAAAAATGTAATGGTACATTTTAAAATTTGGAATATTCTCTGACAAATACTGCTGGAACATTCTAGCTGACATCCATCATTGTAACATTCCTAAAACCAGAAAAAAGCAACACATCCTATCCTTTCTTCCAAGTTGAGCCAACATGGAAGCTATATGTGTACCTTTTGTATTGGAAGGCTAACATATTTCATACGTCATCAAATCATTCAGTTATTTGGCCTCTCCATTTTGGATTATATGCATTTACTTTTATCATGCAGTTTAAAATTAATACAATACAATACTTTATTGTGAAATTTGAGGTCACAGTTTATAGAGTCGGTACATGGAAGCATACAGACATGAATAAACACAATGCGAAAAAGGAGAAGCACACATAAAAGTACACATAGCAGCATACATATCTACCTTAAGAAACCCTACCCTGAAAAGCTCTCATCTTAATATTTAACAGTGCAAGGGGATCCTTGCATGATTCAGCAAAGCTGGCTTGAAAGTAAAATCAGACACTTGTGTCTGTGAAGTGTGCCGACAGGGAAATTCCTGTATAATGACAGATATACTGTACATAATATCTCAAAGAAAATGGAATACCTCAAATGTCTACAGCAAGCTTTTGTGAAAATGAAGAAAAGTAAAGAACAAAGATGAGTGGAAATATAGAAAAGAAAGGACATTTCAAAAACTCCTCGAAGTCTAATTACAGTATGTGACAAAACATCATAAACTATTTATATGTGACATTTTTATTCTGGGCTCCGACCAAAGTCCACTGCTTCCTCCATCTAAAACTGCAGAGTACCCATTGACCAATTAACCTCATTAGCCTTGCAGACACCCAATCAGCCAGCTAGCAAAATAAACATGTAAAATTGTTTTAATAGTCTGCAATCCCTTTAACCTATATTACAAGTTATCTTTTAGGTAGCTTAAGCATTTATTTCATCATTTTCATAGCCAGTCAAATGAAAAACACCCAATTCCATCATCGTGTTAGCTAGCCAACAAGCAGTAATGGACCCATTCAGCAGGCCAATTTCAAAACAAAAAGGTTACGAGTAAGCACAATAACAACCTAGATGGTTTTCCAAGCAACAGATTGAACCAGCAATACAACCATTTATCCATCCAGTAAAACTAACTAGCAAAATGGGCTCACCAGCTGTCCACACTGTCAGTCAACAAGCTATACAGCACTCAACAAGCTAGCCTTTAGCCTGCCTAGCCTTTTCTTTATTTCAATTAGTAGGCCTATTGATATTTCTATTATTATGTGAAATATTAAGTATGCAAAACCCTTACATATGGGAAAAATACAATATGAGAATGCATGTCTTAATGTTGGTGCTCTAACAAAATAAATGTAATCTACAACAACTGGGTTTAGCATTTTAAATATTTTTTATTGACAGTAGATAATGGTTTATACAAAATTAGCACCTCTGCTAGCCAACTCATTATCCAGATGCTTCTCATAAGCCATATTCTATTTTGGCAGATATAGTCAGCTTGTATTCAGTATCCCATGCTGCCGCATTCTTTTTTTTCTGTAGCCTTTTTCCTCCCTAGTTTTGCTCGTCTTCATTGACCAGTCATGCAGTTAAAAAAATCGGCGGCTTTGTTTACCATGGATACCATTGGGAGGAAAAATAAATTGGGCCAATGTATACCTTGATGTTTATCGTTGTTGTCAAACGCAGCAGACTCAGTCAAGTTGCATTTTACAACTTAGAGTTAAAACGGCCCATTGTTTGTTTGAACTGTCAAGGTCCATGTAGGGGTCCACAGGGATTTGGAATGCTCCAAGTCCCTTTTTGCACCCTTTTGGAGAAGCTGTTCACACCTCGCTTCCCCTAGTCATGTGCTATCTATCACCTTCTATGTTTTAAAGGTTACGCTGGCATAATAATATTCAACGTCTACATCTCAGACTCTGTTTTAACCAATCCAAGACATGATCGAATCTCTCCCGAAGGACAAAGACGGAAAGGAGGGTGACAGCTTGCATGAGAAGGACTGCAGAAATCTCTCTGTGAAGAGAGATGAAAGGAGAACGTAAAGAGTCGAATGCTCTTTGGGTTAATTGCGTTAGACATCCAACCCTTGCCTCGTGAGCTATCTCCTCTGAGGTTGCGCTCTGTAAGAAAGGACAAAGTGTGGGATTGGGTGCAGATGAACAGAGGGAATGTTGAAGCTGTGTGTCAGAGAAAGGGTATTGTAAGGATACACAAGTTTCACTTTGATCATGATGAATGTTCAGCTGACGCGGCCTTAATTTTTTTGGTCTCCGAGGAGATTGTGTGTGGGGGGGTTAATATTTGAAGCCTCAGACTAGAGATGGTCAGGGGCAAGTTAAGCTATAGGCACAGAGAGAATTCAAAATGTCCGTCAGTTGGAGTATTGTCCTAACATCAGCCAACAGGTTGTGTGAAACTCGGCAATGTGAACATTTCAGATTACAGTGAGGAATGAGCCTATGAAAGCTTAATACTATTAAAAAATTCTGGAGCGATCTTGATCTATCCGCATTGGACTGCACACTGATTTAGTAATAAGACAACGAATAAGGTCAAGGCCACATGGTTTCTCCGGCATATCCCCAAGTTAGTCAACTAACTACTCCTAATGGAATATAATTTATTTAAGTGCATTTTCATGACATGCACGCTACATACATCATGTACCCAATTAAATGTTTCCCCATGCCACAGATGATGTCCGCTTTTTAATGCTACAACTAGAGCTTTTCTGAGCAGCAGCTAATGTAAAATGAGAGTGCATTAAGGGCAAAAGAGAGACGGGGGGTAAGAGATATGGAGCACATCACAGAGCGAGGAATGTCCCTTAACATTCTCCACCATTCCTCCTCTTTAAATCAATACAAAAACCTTACTTTTTTTCCCTCCCAACCCCGAAATACAATTTAATGGCTCTGTTTAAATTCGCCCCTTGGCCAAGAAAAAGTAAAGGCCCATCTCTCCTGGTGACACTTTGCCTTCTTTCAGTATTCTGTCACCTATATCCGCATAAGCTTTTATTGTCTCAGTCATTTATGGGGATCCATTTGCATTAAAATGATATTGGCAGCTGTGCCTGGACAGCTGGACACTGCTGTTACCCGCAAATCCCTGCTATACCCTGTTTGGGAGCAATATTACTTTCAGTTTCCTCAGAATCATTTCAGGCAGAATTAGTTGGACTCCGTGACACATGCCAAGAGCAGACTGCGAACAAGACTGAATGAAGCTCTGTTCATCCTGGAGCTGCGAGGAACAAACTCGATTCCTTAAGGTTGTTGTTTTGTATGGAGAGATTGTGATCTACATGTGGTTTTATTCATCCAGCGATTCATTGAATCCAGTGGATGAGTCAGCCAGACAAGAGTTCAACTCACACACATATATCAGACCTGCCTCCCCTCCCCTCATACTCATTCACTCATCCATCTACTCACTCATTTAATGTCTCCTTTGCACTGTTAGTCACTCACTCAATCCCACCCTGACTCCATCAATTGCTCCTTCTCACTCATTCAGAGCAGCACATTCACTGATTCATAGCCTGCCTAATGTTCTTACCCATTCATCCGTCTGCCCATTCATTCCCTATCTCCTGCCTGCATTGACACCGCTATTCACTTTTTCACTCACTATCTTATGCAGTGATAAAAATAGCAGCTAGAGGCTCAGTGGTAGCCTTAAAGTATCTCTCATCCAGATCTAATTATGTTATGTTCATTGCCTAGAAACTATTTCCTCTGCATGTATAATTGAGAGTTGAAGTTGAAAATATAAGACATCAGTAAGGCAACTCTCAGAAACTGATGAGAACACATCCAGTTTGTACTGCAATAGGTATAGTAGCTTATTCATGATTGTGCATGAATATTGAAATATTCATTCAACAAGATTGACATTCATTAAAATGTAGGTAGGATAAAAAGGAGATAAATACAGTTCATAATTGGTGTTGTTTGAAGTGAAAGTAAAAGACTAACAGACTGCTGATGTTAGCAGCTAACAGACCAATGGGTCATTCCAGTGTCTGTTAGCTGCTAACATCAGCAGCTAACATAGTGACTGTGACAAAACTTAGCAGGTATGTTTACCTTGGTCAACAACTTTCTTTAGCTTGTACTCGTGCTTACAGTCTGTGAGGTCAGAGGATCACCAAAGGACATCATGTCGGTGATACGAATGTCTGCAAACACTTTCAGTTCCAAGTTCTGTCTATAACCAGAGTCTTTTTTTTTGTATAAATAAATGCCACCTAGCATTTAAAAAAAAAGAAAATGGGTAGAAAGTGTTCGCAAGCAGCAGGCGGCCACCAGGACAAGAAGCATAGCGCCCAGCTTTTTTTTTTCCGAGCCTCCTTTTTGGTGCGGCCACTGGCGGTCTTATAAAAATATGAGATATTCTCCATATTTATGCCTGCTACGGATCATGTCTTGTGGGCGGCAGTAGCTCAGTCTGTAGGGACTTGGGTTGGGAATCGGAAATTGGTCTGGTAGCTGGAGAGGTGCCAGTCCACTTCCTGAGCACTGCCGAGGTGCACCTAACCCCCCCCCCCCACCAGCTCAGGAGCGCCCACTGTGGGCAGCCCCATCACTCTGAGACCTCTCCATTAGTGCATGTCCATAGGATCCTGTCTGTGCATGTGTGTGTATTTCAGCCTATGTGTGTGTAGCATGTTTACTAGACAGAGTTTAAAAAGGAATTTCCCCTCGTGGGATCAATAAAGTATAAATTATTATTATTATTGTACCCAAATCCTCATTGCTCCTTGTCTGATCGGGATAAAAATTATCTCAAATATAAAACATGCAGTGATTAGCAACGGAGCAGTGTCGGCCATATAGCGGTGGTTCTGAACAGAATGTTGTCATAGAGACACAAGGGATGTTCAGAGCTTTTATTCTGAGGGCACTTACGCTTCATGCAAGTGCTCCCGAGCACACGGCCAGCGCTTTTCTGCATGGAAAAAAAAAAAAAAAAAAAAAACACTAGGTGGAGACCACACCTGGCCCTGACCAACTTGGTGCCCTAGGGAAGATTGCAGCTGGTGCCAATTAGGCATTCAATCCCTGAACAAAAACATCAGCATGGTTTTTCAGCTTATCTAAAATGTTTTCCTAAGCCTTACAACCTACACCATGAACAAATATCTATTCAGTGAGGACTTCTCTGAATGCAGACATAAATACTCAAAAGACAAGTGCATAAAACTAGTAATACTTAACACATGAATAGTCTTCTAGCGGTGCCCCCTATGGTTGGCCGGCGCCCCTAGCATTTACTGCCTATGCCACGGGCCGGCCCTGGTGGAGACAGTGCCTAAAGCTCCAAACAGAAAGGAACACCAGTCAAGCCTGCATTCTTTATGACAAAACACAACTGATAGTTGTAGAATTTCCCTTTCAGTTGAGTCGATTTACAGCGGTATATAATGGTGTGAAAAACACTCGCCCTGTTTGAAGGGCTTGCTGTAAGTTTCTCAGTTATACAAATGAAAGGGGATAGCAGCTATAAAATTACACAAAAACTACACTCGCTCACTCAAATTCTGAAGGAATTTCTGCTATCTTTTGTGCAGATTTAAGAATAAACAAAACACTGATGTAGTCATTTAATGCTCTAAAGGCAGACTCAAAGGGTCGTGGCCTTTGCAAAATTAAGAAGACGGGAGTGAGAGTGATGAAGTTTCATCTCGGCCCATGTGGTTTCAATCTATTGATCCTCCTAATGAGGGCAGGATTTATGTGCTTATGTCTGGTCATTACTGTCACATCCACAACTCTTTGTGTCAAATCATTTTAACCCAAACCAACTTAATAATCTTAAAGGCATTTTAAGGGATAGATGACAATATGCATGTCAGAGGTTTTTCATTTGTTAACATTTTTTTAGAGCCCACCAAACATTGTGACTTTGGATGGGTAAACAGTCTTCCTTAGAGACTTCCATTAATCTGACACTCATCAATGTCATCATTACCAGCACTTAATGGCTGCAATATCAGAGGAATTTCAGACTCATTCAGACTGTTCTTATTAATTCACTGAGCTGCTGTTAGGAGATCTGGGGCCATAAAGACAGTTATTTCTCCATAAAACCCAACAGACATCAGAGAGAAATCAAGTGTGTGTCAAATGTGTTCAAGGCGGAGCGGATGAGAATCTGTGACCTGTCAGTGAGGGAATCATAGCTGTACTTAGCAAGGAGTTAAGTTCTGCAACTGTTCTCTTATGTCATAAAAGCTGTCCATATTTTTATACTTTGAGGCCATGAATTTATATATAAAAATTTGAAATATCGCAATATTATGCTGTATCGATGTCCCCCCACCTGTAATATTTATACTGTTTAATTCAAGATAAAGATAATCTGAAATACAATTGTATAAGACACATATTTGAAACTTAGGCTCTCTGTGGCACCAATAGCCACAAACTACATTTTGTTTTTTCTTCTGTTCTTCTTCTGCTTAATATTTATTTTACCAATATTTGCACCGTGGGTTGTGTTCTGTTTAACTCTTGGATTCATATGCTCCCCAAAGCGCAGCTCTTTTTGCTTAAAATGCATATCAATGGCGGGGAATACTTGTTTTTTTTAACTGCAGTCTGAGAAGAAGAGACTCCTACTGCTTTTCCAGAGAGTAAGAAGTCTATGTATGTGTGTGCATGTGTGTGTGGGTTCATCAGTGTAGGTTGAAGCGTACATCTGCATCCACTGCTGTCTGATAAAATCCTTCCTAATATGAGCAATTCAGAAGCAGAGAGTGCAGAGTTTGGTCATGTGATGATGAATATGCTGCAGAGGAAAGTTACTGTACATTTCACTGAATGATATCAAAGTTGATTTATTTCGGTTCTTAAGTTGTTCTAGTTCTGAGACCCAGATAGACGTACCCCAAAGACCTCCAATACCTAAGATGTGGAATTGATTGTTATTTAAGTCAGTTGACAAATCAGATGGCATGATGTAAGACTTTAAACGTGTAAATATTGATAACTGAGATACATGTTTCAAAGCTGTAAAACTAGAATGTAATCAGAAGGCTGTAGTTGCAAAGTGTAGCACTAGTTATGCCACACAAGATGAGTGAAGCAGAAGTTCAGTAATGTATTTGTTTATCCCACTAGAATCCAAACTGTACAGTGTTGGCTGATTAACAAGTTCAGGTTTAAGAAAATCTTTTTTATTTCGATATCAGGTGGGAAGGAAATAATGTTTTCTGAACATTCCAACTTATTGTCGTCATCATGCTTATGTCTTTAACTGCTCCCTCTCTTGACAGCTCATAAGTGTGGGATATATGTGTGTTATTGTAGCAGCCAAATAATCTTGTGGAGATATTTTTTTTTTGTCTCAGTCCAGGCGTCTGTTGTTGCAAGCTGCACCTCAGGGTATTAAGTTGGACTGGTTATTATTTTCCTGTTTCTTCTTCACTCTGACGTATCTAAATATGCAAAAGCTTACTTTGGCAATAACAAAGTAGCTTATACATATGTGTTAAATACATTAATCATGTCCAGTTTTAAGTGTGATCCTGTTTAGAAAATTAAACGTATTTGAAATTCCAAAAGCATTAAATCTAATTCAATGTTTCAATAAGGGCAGACTTGGCTTAGAGCATACTTCACTTCTGATGAGGATGAGATTGCTATCATTTCCTGCCTTTGTGTTGCTATAGTGATAAATGTGGACTTCATTTCTGTGTTTAAAAAAATGATTGGATTACAGCAGGGACATGAATCAGAAAAGGGACTCATCAAGTACAAAATGCTGCATTTGTAATCAATTTATGTATGGCTGCTAGGTAACGGGGGAAAAAAAATACACGTCAGAGAATTTCACTATGATTTGTCTAAAAATGCAGAGATGTCAGATATATAGTTAATACTTTCTCATGCATTCATTTGATTGATGTTATTATTAAAAAAACCCAGAGAGAGGAACAGTCAGTAAGCACAGGAAGGCAGAGGGCAAGAAGATCTACAGCACATCCAGGCTTCAAGGGTAATCATATTTTCTTTAGTTTTACTATGTCTGGGAATGCTTTATAACGCCATAACTTTTATACTGGTCTCTTTAGAGTGCCACCATATCTCACCTTTGAAAACTATGTTGAGCCTATGCTGCTGGCCATGAAGGAAGCAGAACTATTTCCGCGATAGACCACAGCTCCTGTTCTCCCCACAGTTTGCTGGACTGACTTATGTCTTTATTCTGAAATTTGAAATTGATATTCAAGATTTGATGAATATTTGATGAAATCTGGCCAAGCAGGCAACCTGACTGTCTATCAGAGCAAACCTCTTTTAGAGGCAGGCATTCAACCTTATGAAAGTACCAAATTGCAGGGAGATTTCATGACTATTATATTCTGCAAGCTTGAAAAGCAGGATTTATTGCACTGAAGTAACAAAATCAAGGACATATTCATGCTTTAAAGCCTATTATAGAAATGAAAACACTGTTGCCAGCCTGTGTTTAGAAAGCAATGGGGCTAAGGATAATTGTAAATAAATTGGTGTAGATAAATTAAAATGCTTCAGTAGTCACAATGTGGTTTGGTGAGGATGAAACATACAGTCTATATTCTGCAGACTTCACATTCACTTACTTAACACTTTGAAAGAATTGTACGTCAAGGCTTCCCACCACTGTCATCAAAACATCAGATCAGGGAGTTTACTTATAAAGATTTGCCCAATTTCTCTAGCAGAGTTTTAGAGACTGGCACAATGTGTACCAAGGAGTAAAAGAAAGTGTTCTAGAGGCCTAACCAAGATACTTAAGACCCACTAAACTCTAAAGAAACTTCCCGACTGTTTTTCTTTTTTTTTTTTTGCTGCATATGTGAACGCAAATGTTTTCATCTGTTCATCCAAACTTCAAGGAGACTTATTCCTTCCAACACCCTGGTTAAAATTCTGCACAAAGTCTTGGTGAAGGATTGAGAGAACCCAATATAGGAAATAGTTAGGATCATTCACATTGAGTATGAAAAGAGATGTTTTTAATTATATTTTTCACATTGAGCGTAGTTGTTGCTATGGACTCTTTTCTTCCCCCCTAAGTTTCATATATTAGTTTTTCTGCTAATGTTAGAAGTGAGAAAATGCCCTTACATGTTTTTAGTTGTGATGTCATATGATGCCAATCTCCCAGTGTGTCTGGGATGTGTTGAATAGGGCAAGTCTAGAAACTCTCATGACCTGCATGTCAGGAAAGTATCTGGTAATTGTCTGGATTTCGAATGTGTGAAAGCAATCTCAGAATCCATCTGATATTATCTGATGATGGTTTCTACCCTTGGAGCTACGACCAACTTTTCAGGGCTTCCTGCTGTACGTCCATTTCAGTATTTTGCCTTTTATTTAACAGTCTGCCAAGGAACTTAAGAACGAAGCAAGACTGGAGTTTGTGTTGACAAAAACATCTCAGTGGTGATTGTTAGTTACACTTGCAAATCTTGGACTTGGCCTCCCCCTCCCTCCCCCAAACATTTACTAAAGATAAATCTGTGTTTGATGGCCGCCAGTAGGATTGCCTTTCATCAATTTGTGTTCTTGTCCGTTTTCTCTCCACACAAATTGGTTTACTGCATATAGCATGAACCCACTGAAGTGCTAGATTATGATACTCCTTCTACAAACCAATACTAGAACACCTTAAATACCAACATCCAGTCATCCACCATTAGATTCTGCATTGGTATGCATAACTTGTGAATGAAGATATGTGTGTGTTTTTGCTCAATCTGTGAATTTTCATCAGTTTCCATAGCTTTATGGGGTGTTACATTAACACCATGTCAGAATGTTCAAGCTGATGAATCATACAAATAAAAGAAAAGCAAACTGTAATTCTGCATGCATTGCCATTTACCCACATTCTGATACGCATGCTAGTATTTTAGCACCAGACCCAGCATCCCACACATGGTTCAACACACAGTAATACTCCAAGGGGCCTCATCAATGCCAGCGCTCTGTACTTTCTATTCAGGAGAAGAAGTTGTCCAAAGTTCATCATCAGCTATAAAGAACTTAAGAGGAAAGGGCTTAGCTCTGGTTGAATCACCCCTGTATGAATAAGAGATCACCAGGTCACTGAGAGGCAAAATCCTCTCCAATTCAAATTTAACAAGGTCAGTGTCTAAGTCAGGCGTAACTGGTTTCTGAGTAATATTTAATTTATAACTGCATCTCTTAAACATTTTGAGTCCTCCAGTTCACTGGAGTGACTACATTTAATTAGAGATATTAGAAAACGATTAGAAACCGAAGGTCATTTTTTACACTGTAACCATTTTTGAAACGTAACTCAAGACTAACTTTATTCCTGTGAGGTATAACCTTGAGTTGAATTCCTTGAGTTTTGGTAATTCCATTCTGTTGGTTCAGCTGAGGTAAAAAGTGCACCTTTGGTGTGGCTCAACAAGGTCATGATAGCAACACACAGAGTGCACCCAGATACATTTTACCCGTGAATGGCTCAATTTTATCAAGTGTCATTAAAAACATTTTATGTTGTTAAAAGAAATTTCCAGGTCAAGTCTTGCAATTAAAAAGAAAGAAAAAAAAATATCTGTGTGGTAGAGATACTGGGATAGGAGACATTTTATAATGATTTCATCATTATAGTGGTGTCACTTGGGTTGAACTCACATTGTTTATATCTTGGATCATTTTTGTAATGAAGCAAAAAAGTTCCAATAAATTCACTGAAAATACATACTGTTTTCACCCATATTGTTCATAAAGAGATTCTCTGAACAGAGGCAATTGGCTTTCTGTGCCAAAAGCACCTCCAGGATGTCGCCGTCCTTATTCCTGTGCCCTTAAAATGTGGAGTAACTTACATATTATTGCCATCCTGTTTGTTTTGCATAAAAGGAAAGAGATTTGGAAACTCAGTTGGCACGAACACTCACGGTATATTTAGAAAGAGAAGGGGGAAGAAAAGGACTGTCCACAGGCAGTCCCATAGTGCGAGAGTTCAAAGTAGGTCAAAAATAAAATGCTCTCACGGGTGGTGCCTCCGGTGAATGGCACTGGCGTGGCTGAGCTACAGTGAGCATTCTGTTGTAGAGGACAGTACTTCATGCTAACTTCCAGTTTGTTTCAGGCCTGAACGAACCTACGCAAAATGCCCCCGTTCTCAAAGGCAGCCTGAGTGACTGATAAAAGGCTTTTCTAGCTGTGAAGTGTGTGCAGGCCTCTGCATAAAAAAAACCCAGCCCTCCCAAAGGACTGGCTGCTGTTTTGAAGTGAGGCAGAGCTCATCCGTGGTGTCACATCATATTTTCCAACAGTCAGCAGTCTCAGGTCATCATTTTCAGCTGGACTTAAAGAGCAACTTCCCAAAAACAAATCATTAGACCTGCACTGATTTGTTGAGAGACAGAGAACAGACTAATATGAATTAGGGGGAACATTTTCAATGAAGATGGCAACCTAGTCATACCCCGAAAAGTTCATCAAATGGGAAAACACGGCTGTATGTCGTCCTTTTTGAATAGATGATTATAATTCAAACAGTGGCTTTGAGCCATCAGCATCTCTTTTGAGGATTTCATTCTCCACAAGGCTTTTCTTTGCGCAGTAGTGGCTAATGGATTGGTCTGACTAGTAAATAGCATTATTGATCTATTTGTGCCTGTGAAAGCATGATCAGGACCTTTCAACATGATAAAAGCCTCCGGTCACTGAATGAGAAAAGAGATAAGACAAGAATTCTTTGTTCTACCACTCTCCATCAAAAGCCTTACAACAAAACAGAAATACTGAAAAAAAACATTCATTACACAACAATGAATAAAAACCTAAATAAATACTAGTCTTTCAAACATATTTATAATCATCATTTTGCAAATTTACAGTCTTACAAGTGTTATACTTCTTCCTTATGGTTTCGATTATATGTATTACTAAGATCACTAGCGTCCTACATTCTTATTAGCAGTTGTGCAGTGATAAACATCTTAAGGATCACTGAATTGGACTTGGACAACTAAAATGTTTATAAGGCAGATTTGCATTTAGGATGGGTGAGAAAGTCCAAAAGAGAAAGCCGGTCTTGACAATGCCGGCAATCGGTTATACAATACAGCAAAGCAATGATGAGACCAACAAGGTTATTTGCTAAATTGTGTTAGCAAATCAGTCAGATAACTATGACTGCTTGGCTGGTACACAGTTTACACGTAATGGTTCCGGGCAAAGGTTGAAACATTCTGAGAACAAAAGGCAGACAGAGGGAAAATGGAAGGTCAAGTAAGACACAATGAGTGGTTGGCAGAAAAGCTGAAGGACATTTAGAAAACTGTGATTAATAGGACTGGAAAATGCTAAACACAAAAAATAAGAACAATTAATTGATCCTTATTGTCTGCTTTGTTGTTTTTACAACATGCTCCATAGACTATTTTTTTGGCACAAGGTAGCACACATGATAGCTGGTGTTTGTGTGAATATTTATTATCTATTCATATGCATGCATTCTTGGTGTGAAAGCAAAAAAAAAGCTGTAATTCGGGCTTTGTTCTGGCTGTGTGTTTACATATCTATTACCTGGCTAAAGATCTTGTGGATTGAAATGTTGCCTTGTTTAAATTAAATTGCCATTGGGAGCTGAACAGTGTGCTGTTTTTTTTTTCTTTCTGCAGGTTGAAGATAATATTCTGCCACCAGAAACCATTTCATTCCTCCCACACAGATTCACAGTTGAATTTCTGTACGTCTCATATTAAAATGCTGGAGTTCTAGAGAAACGTTGCTCTTTTGTGACTACAAAACCGGTAGAAAAATAAAGTTAACTTTGGAAGAGAAAGCACTACCTGCGTTCCAAAATCCTTTTTTTTTCCCCACAACATTTTGAAAGTTTGAAAGTGATTTAAAACAGCTTCATAATGTCATCAGAATCCTTAAAAGTGTACTTTTTATCAAATAAGACACCTGTCAACAAGACAGCTTCCAGGCATTGTCTACTCTAAGCACACACCAGCAGAAAGAGACATAACCCTGAGTGCAGTCAGATAGCATCATTCACCAATACAGCATTATTCCTCCTTACCATCCCTCCCTTGACTCCACTAGACTTTAATCATTTATTAATTTCCCTTGTGGTCTGAGGGATGGCATCATGGTCTGAATTTAAACTGCCAAGATCAGAGGATTGGCGTGTCACTTTCTCATATGAGACAGAATATGGAATGTGCAGCTTTCAACCCAGCAATCACCCAAATCCACCATGGACAAGCATATCAAAATAGAAGTGAGTGATTGCTACAGGGAAGGTATATAAAGAAAGTTTGTTGACAGTTTTGCTATACCATCTTTTTCTTTTTTCTGGCAGAGTAGAGGACAGGTTTGTATATGATGTGATGTTTAAGGGGTTGCCCCCCCTCCACCCACCCACCCACCCACCCTACCCCGACTGATCCTGCACAAGCAATTCAGTTGGCACCAGTTGACACCTGACGCTGAAGTGGAAAGACTCATGCATTTATTTAACATGTTTGGGAGGCCGACTGATGTTGATCTGGCACTGTCTCGGGGCCCTGGATCCACACAAGTGGCAGAATCATTAACTGCAGGGCTTTTGAGATCATTCCAAACCTCTGATAGGGCACAACAGTGCAAGTAAACAGTGGAGAAGAGGGGTTGAAAACCAACAAAGTGCAGTGACAGCAAAAACAGGGTAGTGTAGGTGTTGAATATGCAATGAAGCAATGTGATAGGCAGCAGAGTGAAGCCCGACCTGGTTGCAGGTCATATTGGTCAAAGATAAGGAAGTGATGGGAGACAAGTGTAACAACAGATTTATGTGTAAAGAGTTTCTTGCTCCACAAATTTGTGCTCAGTCTGATCCTACAATGAGGAGTAATGTACCTGCCGATCACATCTCTAATTTTAGAGTTCTTCTGTTGTTTGAAAGGATTCATTTAAAAAGAACGCTCTGTATTCAAGTCAACACAAAACACACAGTCATTTTGCTTTCTTGCGTAGAATATATAATGATTATTTTACTAGTAGCTCAATTTGTATGCTCCTGGGATGCTGTGCGCAAATTAGTGACCAACAAGCTCACTCTCTACAAAATTCAAGCTTTCCAGAGAAGCATTCCCCAGGGGGATTATATCAAATAACCTAAATGAAACTTTCAGTTGTTTGCCAAGGTCCTTATTTTTCAGAAATAGTAAACTTCCTTGACCGAATAGGCAACACTGTATTCTTGCCTCCTAATCATCATATTTATTGATGTTTTATTCAGTGCTGTCATACCTGGAAAATGATGTGGCCTTTGTGCATTTTACATGAGTTGCCTCTGGGCTTTTTTCAACACTTATGGAAAAATGCGTGTATCCAGGCCTGCAGAATTTAAACTCTTTCGTCGGTGCTGATAGTAATACAAATTGTATCCTGCTGACCTCAACTGTGTTTTGCCATTGTGGGGAGCCATCTCAAAAGGTAGGATAGAAAAATGAATTAACCTGTACTTCACCACTAGAAAAAGCCAAAATGGCCCAAATCTACTTCTGTGAAGCTTTTGAGCAAAGTCACAGCAAGGTCCTTTTGCAAGGGACTTTGGCTTGTATAGATCAAAACTAGTCCAAAGGTGAATAAGCCTCAGGAACTCTATAGGCTCCCTGACTTTGGATTAACCTTCCAGAGCTGGCCTCTTTAAAACATTGCAAAGACAGAGTATGGTATTAGCCACTGAGTTTTTCGCTGATATGTTTTTTTATCCTCTACCTTTCTTTTTTGTTTGACCGTGGAAGAAGGTGAGGAAGTAAATCTTTATTTTAAGCACCTTTAAAACACTCAAAAGGAATTAATCATTATGTTAAACAACCTTAAACAAACCAATCATAAGACAGGGATGGAGAGTTACAAGAAAGTGAGGTTTGTCAATACTGAATAGATTTTAGAAGCCTTTTGAAGCTGTCCAAAGATTCAGCAGTTCTTGTGAGAGATGATATTGAGTTCAAGATCTTGTAGTTTATTCATAATTTTACTGGAAGCCAGTGGAGGGATGCAAGAATAGGGGAAGCATATGACTGATGAGTTAATAATCTGGCAGATGCATTTCAAACTCACTGTAAACAATTTATATATGTTCAGACCAGACAAGTATAGAGGGAATTACAAAAATGTTCACAGGAAAAAGCAAGAGTGTTAGTAGTTCGAGCTATATTTGTGATAATGTTGATCTGATTTTTGCAATTTCTTTAAGTTGCAGTAAAATAGAATGGACACATTTAGTGACGTAATGGTCACATGACATGTAGTGGTCCCAGACGATACAGAGATTGTTCTATTCATTTTTTATGTGACTTTTTTTTAACTAGGAAAATCTCACACCTTTCAAGGATGTCCTGGCCAAGACATGAATCAACATTGTTAACTGGCAAACAATGATATACATATACAAATACAAATACAAATATTACAGTATGAGTTAAAAATATGCCATACATACTAATATTTTACAAGATACATGACTAAATAAATACATCAAATAACAAAGTAAAGTAGAAAGTATTTGTCAAGATTGACCGCAAACATAAGTATATCAGGCAGAATGTCTACAGCTAAATGTGCTTGCCTCCAAGTCATTTAAAATCACACTTAAAGCGTACAGTGGCACTGGCTCATTAAGCATCTGGTCTAATTGTAATTAAAAATAAATAAATAAAGAAGCAGAAGATGTGACATCAAGTAGGCCAAAAAACTGATCAACTGAAGCGGTAAAGTTATTTAGTCCTATTAATAGAATTCTACTTTTGTCAGGATCAAAATGGATACTCTAGGATAGTGGCTAAATAATTATTAAGATAGGACAGTATCATCAGCATAACATCATATGAAAATGACAGAACAAATTACCAAAAGGAAGGATGTACACAGAGAATAGTATTGGTCCAAGGACCAAACTTTGGGGAACTCCACACAACAGAGTAGCAGATGACGTCTCATGACATCTTGGGCTTTCTGTAACCTATTGTGATAGCAACAAAAAATTAGGGCTGGATGTTTACAAAAAAGTAAAAAATACAATGTATTCAGGTATTCACACTGTGTTGGAAATGATTGCTTTTTAATATATTTATATGCAGATGATAACTTATTTTATATCATGACTGCTACTTCAATAACCATATAACAGAATAATCACGAGGTATTTTCTTCAAATAATTTCAAACGCAATGATAGTGTGAGACAGATGTTTGTGAAAAATCCACGAAACACCTTTTAAACAATTGTTCTATCTTTCCTGACTTATCCAATGGCTCCTCAGATTGCAGTTTCTAATTTTACGTTTGTGTCATAAATATCCATTAGCCCAACTTGCTATTTTTCATTTTCAGTTTGCAATAAAACAAATAATATTAATAACTTAGTGATAAGGCAACCGGACTGTTCAATTGAACTGTGCCCTTCATGATAAATTATGCTGATTTAAAATGCATGACTTGATGCAGTTTTAAGTTTAAGCTGAAACAATCTGTTAAAGATTGAGAATGTGGTATTTCTAATATATTAATAATTTTAACATTAAAACAATGGCAAAACACCACTTAATACATCATATGCACTTTCATAGAGTTCATAGAGTTACAAAGGTCATGGCTACATAATAAAAAGGAAATATTTTTATTTGTGCTTTTTCACTGTATCTTAGTCTAGACATGCAATTTGGGGAATCTCTCTTTCCGTCTCTCTTCTCTATATTTTAGCAGTGACAGAGCAAGAGTGAGTGGATGATTTTAGAGGATGTCTTACATCAACATGTTTCCTACAGGGAAAATAGTGTCTGTTCTCAAGCCCTGAATGAATTAACTTTTCATGGGGCCAATGGTTATTGATGAACCCGACTTGTCCCAAAGTCTTTTTAAGTCATGCCATATGGAACTACAAGAGCCGCACCGTTTTCATTACAAGCATGCGCACTCACTCCCTCAGTCATTCATTGACATACACACACTTCATTCACATACACACAGAGACACACACACACACACACACACACACACACACACACACACACACACACACACACACACAGTTAGATACACTGTATACACACAAAAACTCAGAAGTTCTTACAAAAGACAGCATATAAGATGTCTTCTCTGCCAAGGCACTAAATCATTCATCTAGAACTCTAAAGTAAATAAGAACTACAGTTGATTTTTTTCCGTCTTTTCTCAAGAGTGAATCCAAACAACAGTAACAGCAAAATACCTTTGAAACACTCTGCGAGTGATTCATACATTATTTATTATAATGTATAAATGAAAAACATTTTCAGATATCTTACTGTAATGATTGATAGAACAAGTAATTATTTCTAATGTTGAGACAATATTTTATGCAAATAGTTATGAATATATTCATCTGCATGTCGTGCGTTAGCTGTCCTGGCCTGTCAAAATCATTGATGTTGGTAAAAAGATAACATGCTTCTGGGCCGGCTCTAGGCATGGGCAGGGTGGGGAATGCCCCCCTGAAATGCTGTGACTGCCCCACCAAACGATCATGCATCATCCCAAAATTCAAATCTAATAACTGAAAAACATTTTCTTTTGGCCTTGTCGATTTTAACATCATAAACATGCCACATTGAAATACTCAAATTTTGTTTCTTTTGTTTGGGTAATATGAATCTGTACACAGTGGGTAGATTAGTTACTTCATCGCCACTCAGTTGCTTACCCTACTTTGCTCACAATCGGTAGCGATCAGCTTGTTAGCCACGTCTGTGTTAGTGTTCACTAACTCACTGTGCTTTTATTCCTCTCTCTCTCTCTCTCTCTCTCTCTCTCTCTCTCTCTCTCTCTCTCTCTCTCGGGACATCTATGTCATGGTGTCACAGCCAATAGAGGCGAGCTCCACAATGTTGTTTGAAATATTTGAAATTCTTAATGGAAATTTCATTTTAGCTTCCCATTCAAATAGAAATTAGTAGACTAGGGAAGAAATAAACTGGATTACAGCAGGTAGCTAATTTTAATTAAACCAGACCATGTAAGAATAGATGATTAGATATAAATTAAGTTTTCCTCCCTTGGAGGTGGGTGTGTGGGTGATGGGTTTCAGAATGAATACATAATACGCTTATGTATTTTTAGATTCTACGGCTTTAGATTTAGTTAACATATAACCGTGCATGTTATAGCTTACAGTCCACTCATAGAGTACCCCAGTAAGGGTTCTTGAAGTCTGGCAGTAAATAACCAGTCAACATTACTTAATGCCCCCCGAATCAAAGCAGTCCAGAACCGGGCCTGCTGCAATCCCTTTATGGGCCGTGGGAGCTTATCATGGAGGCGAGTCCATCAATATTCATACTAAGCTTTTTAAGGGTTGAAATGCAGACAACAAAATCCAATGTGCCCCTGGTTAACAGAAATCCAAACTTTTATTATGCATCTATTTTTATTTGCTTTATCCAGTGTTTTGTGTTGTTCTTATTTCAGTTAATGCCTCTGACTTGCATCTCTGTGGGCTGATTAACATTCATAGATTATGAATTAACCAAGGGTGTACCCTCAACAGATTTGTTGCATAATGTAGAAAAAACTGTAAGGTTAATATAACTGTATTAGTGTACTGTACTCACATCTCCACAACACTCAATAATAAGGAGAATCTAACACATTCATTTCAAGAGAGATTAAGATATAAACAGTACTGTAAGGAGCGAATGGACTGCACAAAGACTTATTGATGTGGATCAAGTCAGCAGGGTACAATGCCGGTAGATGTAAAGCATCAAACCCAATAATCCTTATTTTTCCGTACACTGGAAATTTACTCCATGGAAAATCCTAACATGTGTCCATAGACAATATACTGTAAATATAAATACATATATATGAATAACAGGTGATGATATTAGACATCATTTTGGAGACAAGATGTGTGCAGAAAGGATTTGGCTGGTGGAGACATATATCAATTACAAATCATCCCTTCCCAAAACCAGAGCACACATTAAATTTAACGATAAAATGGCAAAGACACCTCAGGTCAGCTCAGTTCAGTTCAGGTCAGGTCAATAGATTCTTGTGTTTTACAGCCCCCTTGTGTGTGTATACCACTGTTTTCCAAGAGCCCCACACACATATTTTCTCATCTTCTTTGACCACATTGAGCAACCAGTCGATACCCCTTTTTTCCTACTGATTCTTCTGTTGCCTTTCAGCAGACACACTCACAGTTATGGAAAGTTCAATGACTCTTGTGTTTTCGTGTTTGTTACGTTTCCTCTTCCTGATCCTTCTCCTCCTCTATGCTGATGATCCATTGAAGAGTGTTTCAGATATTGCTTTTGTCAACAACGCTGTCAATCATGACGTTACACCCGATCTATTTTAGACTAATTAAAACTGAACTTGTACATAAACCAGCATGATAAGAACTAACTAAGAGGACAGAAACCATGTCTGAGAACAAACATTATTTGAGGTGTAGTTAGAAGGATGAGTTTATGACGTGTACTGAATCCAGTCAGCAGGGGAGCTCTAAATATTTTGGACTCACTTCTTGGGAGCTCTTATGCTGTCCATTCTTTATACAGTCGATGGTTGTGTCTGCTTGCTGAAAAAAATGAACAGTTTAACCCAAAATTAAGAGCAACTTTATTAATACATAGCTTTACAAATCAAATGTATCCTGACATGATCATCTTTAATACATATTCCAGTAAGGATATGGAACAAAGATCACACAGAGCAGAGTACCATGTAGATCATCCAACGTGCACAAAGGAGGAGAAGGTAATAAACCTCTCTGCTGTGTCAGTCAATTTGAGTCTGGCAGAAAGCAGATGTCACAGAAAACAGGACGTCCTTGGTGTTGCATTGTGATTGATGAAGCAGACACAGTGAAAGCAAACGTGTGTCTCTGAGACGGATTGCCTTGGCCTCCATAAATCGTCGGATGAGGCTTGCATACATGCGAGGACAATCTGCTAGCATGTAGCAAAGCTTAATAATCAGATTTATGGTGAGGGCAGGTATAATTTACCTTTCTTATAGTCAGCACTTGATCAAGCAGTAAGACACTGCATATATATCTTCATTATATAAATGTGACTGAGCAAGAGAGATTGATCAAAATAGGTTTTCAGGCTTCCTGATATTCCCCCTTAAACTACCATGTCATTGCTCTTATACTCAATCTGCCCTGAGTGCTACTTTAACAATTATTCACATGCAACTATAATCCTCATAACATGTTTCATTTCCAGATCCATCCAGCCTGTCAATCCATCTGCGTTTCATTCCATCTATCCCTCTGCACTCAAATTGGAAAGTAATTGGACGGGTCCAAGTGGCAGCTGACAAGGCTTGTTTGGCAGATGTGACCAGGAAATATAAACACAATGGGTCCAATTGAACAGACTGGAGGCCTTTTCACAGCCACAGATGGAGCCCTATAGAGAAAGGAAAGATTATACAACACAGAGGAAGAGGGAAAAGATTTCCATTTCACAAATGGCTTCTTGCTTGGATGCAGTTCAAGAGTGAAAAAGTTGAGTCTCCCTCATTTGTTTGAAAATCTGATCGCTTTTCAAACCCAATAGATGTTTTTGCGCAATATACAACATGTTGAAAAGGTTTACAGTAAAGCAATGATAACTGTACATAATGTTGCATTATGCAGTGCTACATGTTGCCTAATCTTATTCTTCATTTGCATAATGTAAATGTCACCTATGCTTTGTACCAGAAATGTAAAAAAGCCATTGATTCAAACATGGTGAAACCATACCAGAGAATATATTAAACAGTCACAACATACCAAGTTACAACTTTACATTTTATGACTTTGAATGGGTCAAGACAAGCGTCGGTAGCCATGGTACTAAAGTTATCATGATTCTATGTACTCTTTGATATTACTTTCAAGGTTTAATTGGCAAAACTAAAGTTGTATAATGAAGTATATGAACATAGTTTCGCAGAGACAGAGATAGAATTGAGCAAATCTATTCCAAGGCTTAAGAAGCAGAGTCATTGTTTTTCTGTTTCCTCTGTGCACTGTCTTCTCAAAAATTAATTAATGCAAAAGTTAAAGCCTTTCTGGTTTGTTATAGAAGAGAAAAGGACTTGTCTGGGTGCACCCTGTTAGTTCTGTGGTTGCAGAATT
The DNA here is from genome assembly GCF_963584025.1 of Labrus mixtus. Lineage (NCBI taxonomy): Eukaryota > Metazoa > Chordata > Actinopteri > Labriformes > Labridae > Labrus > Labrus mixtus. The sequence continues at coordinate 23,141,720 of NC_083624.1, forward strand.
CAGCTTAATTATTTGTGCAAGAGTTTTTTTTTTTTTTTTGTCTGTTGTGACATCGTCTAATGAAATCCATCTCTCTCCCTTAAAATATATCCACTTTTATCGCCAGAAGGGGGGAAGCTTTATGTCCGACATATATAGCATGTTTTATTTATAACTGGAAAAGACCATTTGTCGGCCAACTTCACATTCCATTTGCTATTGTCTGATGAAAATATAGCCTTTGGTTTGTTTATATCTAACAGTCTGCAATTTAGGACTTCCAGCCAAGACTTCCTTTTATGTGGAAAAGGACTTTTGTGTAAAGTCAAATTAAGATTTTTAACAAGAATAGAGTTGGTGTTGTGAGGTGACCTCTAAGAGCAGATTGTTAGCTGCACTTCCATGCAGATATCTGTCCTTAGACATTTATTAAGGCTAAATTACCTTAAATAGGTTTGGTATTGCATTATGGCGTATTGTGTTCCATCCTTTATGATCTCCCCAGGAGTGATTTCCTGCAAACAGCCAATGCAAATGTATGCAGAATCTGTGTTAAGATACTTTTTGTTGACACACTCAACAAAACAAGACACATGTACTTGCATGAAACATCAGTCAATTTTCTTTTTTGCTATTTAGGCTAAATGATGATAGGGGCAGCAGTAGCTTAGTCTGTAGGGACTTGGGTTGGGAACATGAGGGACAGTTGAAGTCCCTGTGCTAACTAAAAACCATGTAAGTTGGTCTGGTTGCTTGAGAGTTCTGAGGTGCCCTTGAGCAAAGTAGAGGACCCCCAACAGCTCAGGCGCGCTCCCTCTGTAGCAGCGCCACTCTGACATCTCTCCATTAATGCATGTCCACAGGTCCTGTTTGTGCACGTGTCTAATTCCTGCCTATATGTGGGAAAAGCATGTCTGTCAATAACAAAGTATGAATCCAGAATTCCCTCTCAGGGATTAATAAAGTATGTAGGGGTAAGAGATGAGAACAAAATCAACATTTAAAGTTTGTACAACTCACATTCTCACTAAAAACAGTCAACTACTTGTTTGAAACCCTTTACCCCTGATTAACTTTTATGTAGACATATATATACAACATGCAGTCTAATGGGAACCAGTTTGAAACAAATGCATTTAGTTGCATGTCTGTATTTATAAGCCAGTAGTGATTTAAGCCTTGGGTCTAAGAGAAAGTGTGTTTTGAATGGCATTCAAAGTGTTGTGTAGAATGCCTCACTGAGAGCACACACACACACACACACACACACACACACACACACACACACACACACACACACACACACACACACACACACACACACATATAAACTTCTTTAGATTTCACACTTACATTTAAATCACATTTGAGTCTTCTCTCAAAGCGGTTTACTCCATAATTCATGAATCTCTGCCCTACTTTACATTTGACTTCAGAGGAGGAAGTCGGAAATGTTGCTGTCCTCACTTAACTTTTACAACAAAGCTGATTCATTAAGAACCTCCCTCAAGTCTGTCAAAACTGGCAAGTAAGTATGAATTCAATGATTTGATCATGTGTGTATGTTTGAGGCTAGATGTGTCGTCCAAAAATAGCACTGCTGTCAAAAGGCAAAGTTGGGCATGTTACTATATTATGAACAAAAAGTGCAATCCAAAAAGTTCAGTTTGCTTTCGACTTTTTTGAGGGTTTATCAGATACTAAGACAGTTCACAGCCAAGCTATACTATTTTACATGTATTCAATATCATTTCTACAATAATAAGAGCATTCTTAAAGGTTGAATTGACACAATGCAACACTTTTTCCATTAGACAGTATTCCACCCACGGTGAACAGAAGCGCACATTTGAGTGGCTCACACAGAATGAGAATGCTCTGCATGGGGAGAAAAAGTTGAGCCAGGATAAACTTTGTTAGAGAACATTTATTGGCCAGCGTCCTCTGCCTGGGCACCAGCAGGGTCTCAGCGGCCTCACTGAACACAATGGCTTGACTGCCCTTTTGCATGTAGTGCTATTGTCTCACTCTCAAAGCATAGACATTTTCAGGAATTACAAAAACAAGTGTTTGCTATGTTGTGACATTATGAAAGGAAAATGATTCTAAATAAAAGAGACAAATGTTTGTGCAGAGTGTCTCTTATAGCAAGTTTTACAAGGTAACATTTGCACATGCATAGGGAACACATAGTGATTAAACCATATAGAAACTATAGTTAAAGAATGGATGAGAAAAGTGGAAAAAGAGAAGCCTTAATAGTTTCCAGCTTGCAGAGCGGTGATGCAGAATGTGTGCTGATTGCAGAGGGCAGTGATGCATATCATCACCTGGTGGCAGTAAAGGTCTCCTAAAGGTAGAAGAGCATCACTAAAACAGGAAAGGAGAGTCAAAGCCTGATGTAAATCTGCAGCTTTTAAAACATCTTCACGAGGCTGTGCAAAGGCTTATTGTTGGACTGAGTGTATACATGGCTCAAAGTCTAAACAGTTACAGTTTTGAAATTGTTTTTTTGAATTGTCATACAGCATTCTGTTTTAAGACAATATAAACACCATCCACAGCATGAGGTCTGTGTACATATGTCTTATTTATGTTGTCTGGCTCGTGCGATATTATGCAAGAAACAAATCCCCATGTGGAACGAAAACCATGATGGCTCAATATGAAATCTCAGCAGGATGTCTTTTGTAAGAGGAAGTAAATTAACACTTAATTGTGTTTACTTTCCTCTGCTTTTCTTCAAAACTGCTTAGAATCTTTTTTTGATATCTTGTCAGGTCCCATGTTTAACAAGAATGCTAATCTCATTTCTACACGGTCAACATTGAAAAAAAGGGAACATTCATCCCCTCTGAGTGAAAATAATGATCGTAAAAAGGAAAAGCTTATTGTGAAGCTTTATGTCTTCGGACGATTATCAAGCAGTAGCACAGCCAACACCTGTTGTCAGCCTTCCTTGGAGATTATTGAGGGGGATTATGAGCTTCAACTCTTTCCCCGCAATGAGATTTGCTCAGCGTTTAACGCAGCATCCCATTCTTGTACACAGCACAGCTTGACACCTACAATATGTGACAGATGAAATGCCACACAGGCTACTATTACTCTCCTCCCCCATCTTTCATAAAACCCAGCATTAGTGTGATATGCATGTCGTGCCTCTGCATTTCAAGCAGACGATCTCGACGGGAATGCAGACAGTAATTAAGCGGCGGCATGCAGATGGCGTTTAAACAGCACGACTGGCGCTTGGGAGGGGGGTTCGGATCAAAATAAATATAAAGCAAACAAAATAAAGAGCATGGGGGTTGTGAATTTGTTGCGTTTTTACAGAGTCTGACAAGTGTGTTTCATGAAACACTGCAGGGTATAAAATGTTTGCAGTGCTGTAAGGAAATCAGCCGTCATCAACATTGATGCAACATCTTCTTTTAATAATGAAGATGAGGGGAAACAGGACAATAATTAGTTATGTGTATATTCTGTACAATACGACTGCAATGCATATTTCATTCTCTTTGATATCACTGATCTTTCCTTCAAAGCATTTTCTGTCCTTGCACTGAGCAGTATTCATTTACCTATCCTATGGGACTTGTTGAAATGTTAAGAAACTTAAGACTATAAATCCAGTATATTTCAACCACATTTTCTGATGTGGCCTTTAAATAATACTTTACATTTTTGGATTTTAAGAAACTGATAAATGGACTTCACTTCCTGTTACAAAGTGCCTTACACTATATATACTTATATCTATTGGCACACTTATTCGTACTCTAATAACAATGCCATGCATCGTTCATAATTATTAAAATCAATCACATACAAGACAATGTTGGTGGCTGTTCCATTGAAGGAGCTCACAGTTCAGCTACTTCCCCATCCTCAACATATGCAACATATCAAATCTCTTACCTTCAGTTAGGTCAAAGCTGGGGCCACTCCTCATTATTTAAGTCTTAATTGAATTTGAATGTAGTTTAAATCCAAGTGTTTGTTTCACATTTGATAGTCTGTGATTATTTAGACATTCAGTTTAAGAATATAAAAAGTGATCAGCATGTGTTCATCTACGATAGTTGTATGGTTATTTAAAAATAAATAAGACTATCAATGCTCGGAAACAGAACAGGGTCCTTGGGTGCTGAGGATGTTGCTGAGGTGCTGAGGTCAGCATGTGCTGGGCAATCACTTTACAGGATGCATGCCAGAAAAACCTGGAAATTTAAAGACAAGTGGGACTATTCATCACGCTTTACTTCCTCTGATCCTCTCTCCCTCTTCTTTGGGGGAATCACAAAATACACCTGCAGTGAATGAGTGGAAAGTTAATACTGATATTTTATCATCTGTATGCTATTAATGCTGCACCTCCGCACCAATTATTCCATATTAACACAATAAACCAAGATCCATCCATCCAGCCATCCATCAGTCACAAGTAACTTATATTGCTGTAGATTCCAGACAATTCTTATTTCACAGCTTCAGCTCCTCTGGCCTTGTTTTTTTTTTCCTGGTATTTGTCTCTTACATCATCATTGCCAAGAACCAGGAAATGGGAAAGAGACTTAGTATGGAAAGCACAGAAACACTTAGTGAAAAGCATACTGGTTTTCTAATAATGGGAAGATGATCAGAATAACAAAACCAGGGCTGGCTCTTGCCATATTGGAGCACGTGGTGAGGTTTTGACTTGGCACCACCCAGCATTAATTCAGAAAGGTTAATAAATTATATTCAATGTTAGAAATGTGTTTTCTGCAACACAGTGTGTTTGTATATTTTATACATTTATAGGTTTTATCTTCACTCATAGAAACTCACGATACGCATTTTCAGATACATTTCATACTAAGCTCACCTGTTATCGACAGACAGTCTCTCTTTCCATCATACACTGTTATCTCTCTTTCTGTATAAAAAACAAGAATTCAATGGAATCAGATGTGTATTGGTTGGCTAAAACCGAATGCATGATTCACAGTGAAAATGTGCATCAAGTTATCATTCAACTTTTCTACCCTCACCTTTCATAATATTTAGAGATCATCCTGTACCTGAATGCACCGTCGTCTCTGCTCCTTCTTTAAACTGTGTTAGGCGGTTGTTATAGTGAGTGGTTGAGAGAGTGAGAGACAGCGAGTGGTGCTTTTGAGCAGAGCAGAGGATGTGTTAATCTGGCAGTATGCTTTTATTTGACACCATACTGTATACAGCTCTACATTCAAAAATTGAAGACTGTGGCGCCCTGGGCAACTGCCTATTTCTTCTGTGAGTTGACTATTTGTTTTTATTGGAGCAAAACAGTCAACTGAAATTTAAGAAGCAACATAAAGTTGCAAAACTTTGCATGAATCATTGCTTGTCAAAGAAGAACCATGAACAAGTATTTACATGTTTTGCTAATGTTTAGAGGAATCAACTAGTTCTTAAGTTTTATATGTTGCTGTTTGTCAAAGGGTGAGGTTAACAACCACTGCACGAGCTCGGTCCAATTGTTACAGAGGCAACAAAAGTACATTTTTGTCCATGTTTAGAGTTTCTGAGAGCTGATGTCCAAGCAGTGTTTGTATTGAGTATTAAAACTGCTGCAATTTAAACAAGAACACAAAACTGAACACAGCGAGGTGTTTGTACCAGTGCTGAGCCCTCTAACAAAAACAGCAACCGTTTTGTACATTCAGCATTGATCGATGTAGTTGTTATCTGTATTGAACCTGAGTTGCTTCATCATCAACCCTTACTAATCGCATATGCTATCCTTGCTTTAAAAAAAGGCCTGGGAAATATCCTAGAGAGATCCTGGACCTGGAGGAAGTTCAAATGGGCCATGTGTAGAACATTGGGACAGGTTATAGGTTATGTGAAAAAGACACAATCATGCGGCCGATTTATTTAGCCAGTAAAGGTTGGCTGCAGGTCAGTGTACCCAACTGCCAGATATGCTTAAAAAAATCAAACACATTCTACTCATAACTCTGTCAAATCACTAACATGATCTACATTATTATAAATGTGGACTTTTTACTACACGCAGAGAATCAGTGGCAAATGTAAAGAAATACTGTATAGTCAGAAGTAGAGGTCTGAAGGTTTCCTGAGTAGCCTTTCAAATGCACAGATTACCCATCCAGCTGCCAGCTGGGTCATCAGGCTGAGTCAGGCCACCTGTGCCTCGTAAGACAGAGCCCAGAACTCTTTAGTGCTTTTTTTCTTTTCTCTTTTCAATCAAAAAAAAAAGGAAAAGAGAGAAAATGGTTTGTACCAAGGAAAGAAATGAAAAGACACATTGATTGGCATAATTGTCGTTGCAGCAGCTTGCTGTGATGTTTTTTTTTTTTTTTTTTCCCCACAGCTTTTTCGCTTCCTTTGATTTACCTGAGTCTTGGTTTTTACTCTTTATATTGTGGACACACAATATGAGTTTTCCTTTCATTTTAATGTATCAGTCAGGCTTCATTCCTGTTGAAATCCCTTCAACCTTGTGGTCACTATACTTCCAAATTTTACTGAATAAATGACATAAACAGCAAAACAATTATCTTACAAATAAAAGACAAAGACTTATATGATTTTGATATTCACTCAGGAATCTCTCTACTCATAGGTTGGGAGGCACTGGGAGTGAAACACAAGTGTACCTTCAACGAAGAGGAATAGGAAGCACTTTATATGGCAGTCATTACTTTTTCTTTATTATTAGACATAAAGTTACACATTACAACCTCATCCATATCAAATGCTATAATCCTGAAAGGCTAATGAATTAAGTCTGAAACTGCTGATCGGGCATCTTTGTGGTCATATATTTGTTCACTGTAGTTGGATTGTTAAGATAAGAATATTATTCAATGTATATAATTAAGGAAAAATACCCCCAACAAAAATATTTAATTGAGAAAAATATTGATATTTCACTTTGCATCAGTTTATATTTATGTCTTCCCATTAGGAGGCTGCAAGGTAAATCTGTGGCGGACTCGGAGTAGTGTTTGACCTGCTGATCAAATATTTATGTCATTGTTTAAATAACTACCCTCGAGTTATATAGAGTCCATTTATATTTTTAATCCTCTCCCTGTCTTCATTAGGTTACTTGTGCCTTGTAAACCAAAGTGAGCTGGAAACCCAGCAGTGTAAAGCATTTGATAAATCATACCCTAATACATTTGCATGTGTGGGTGACTTTATGCATGTAGCGACACTTGCTGTGTGCATTAATGCTTTTATTTAAAAGCCATTATGAAGAAAGACATTCTCTGCTGCAAGGGTTTGGTGCTTGCCAACAACACTCCTTTTTTTTCCACTAAGACCTGTAGAGCGTTGTGTACTGTCCACAGCATTTCACAGCAGTCTGAGTGCTTTGGGCAGAGTGCCTCCTTATCTCGTGAAGTCAGAACCCTGAACCACTGCTGTTTGGCTCTCTCAAGGTTTCGCAATGCAGGAAAGGGTTCTGGAAGTTTAAGCTGGAGTTGCTTTAAAAAACAAAAAATCATGAGTCTAATTGTTCGATTATTATGAAGCTCTCACAAGCTTAAGTTTGTAAATGAGCAGATCATTTGATTGCAGTGCTCTAGTAAAGGGAGATATCTTATATTTAAGGTTGTGACTCTCCAGGAGCAATGCTGGTTCCCACTGCACTGCTGGGGTCTTTTTAATATGAACAAAGGGTACCAGATGCCACCTTTTATTATTTTTGCCACTGCCCCTAGCTGAGGTCGCAGAGTGCTCCCGAGACCCCTGTGTAGATTTGAGAAGAGCAGAGATGAATAGTGTAGATATTACTGTCTTCATCTGTGATTATGATCGTTGAAACAACAATTATCCTCAAAATGATACTTTTTTATTTTTGGGGGGGAGGGGGAGGTTGGAAGAGAGCATTTGTTTATCTGAAAATCTTTTGTGAGAGTGCATAGTAAGTCTTTAAGATACTGTAGTTCGTTGGAGGAAGCCAAATTAGATTTATTTGGCCTAACTGTGATGCTGTTTTTTAAAGTTGTTTTTAAAAAGAAAAGTATTTACAATGAATAACACATGATGATCACATAATTCTTAAACTGGTACAAAAAAATACAATAATTGGTTTAGTTTGGTGGGCGGGCTTATATTGGCTTCAGACAGGTCTATTGGGAGGAATATAACATAGATCCTTAACATGTCAATCCTCAAACAACAACAAGTAAATGACAAATACTTTACTGGTATAGAGCATTACAAACTGCATGTGCTTATGGACCAGTTTAAACCCAGATGAGTGGCTCTCTGCTCGCTACAGAAAGATGCTTCTTCTTTTTTTTATGTGTGGTGTAGACGACTGTGTTGGAGCCTGGGGTTTAACTGGGATTTGTAAAAGAGGAGAGCCTGGAGTCCAAGGGGTTTAAAGCATGGAGCCTGGGTTAGACTTCAGCTTCTATTATTTTAAATGTATTGATATTATGTCATAAAACTAAAGCAAATATGGGAGGAAAAAAAACAGTCAAAACAACCTTCATATAAAGAAAGTCTGGTCTTCTGCAGAGCTGGCAGAGCTGCTTTCTTATCCTAATAGGCAAAGGTAAATGTCTTTGATGTTCACTGTGAAAAAAGCTACTGGATGAACCTTTTTCTGAGTGTGTAATGTTTCTGTGTGCAGGAGGGAGTCAGTTAAAGATGCATGAGAAGTCTGACATTATGGCTCAAGAACCCTTTATTAGAGTACTCCTGATCTGTGAAACATATTCATACATTCCTTCTTTCTTGTAAGGTAGGCCTGCCTTAAAGGTACAGTACGGCTGATATCATTTTAAGAGCACTTTAAACGCACCTTTAGTTAGAGGACATGTGGACACAATGATCCGTGACTAATCCTTTAAAATCGTAAGACACTCGTTCTTAGATTTGCACAATTACCTCAATTTAAGTGATTCTGAAGGGGGTTCGGTTCAATATGAAGATTACAGTAAAACGTCTGAATGTTTGGTTGTTTCGGTTCGTGAAAAGGCTCCGTTTTCATCAGGGCTTAAGCAGCCAGATGCCTCTGTGTCAAACATCCCAAGAGGATCAAAAGACCTTCGATGCAGGGCAATGTTTTTGTTCATGGTTTTATAAGTTGCCGATTTGCTGGATAATATGAATACTTAAAGCTCAATAACAGTTGAAGGGGCCTGAGGTTGTTCTAGCTTTTTTAAAACAACTCTGACGCACTGTCTCTGTAAAGGGCTGGATGCTAAATCTTCTTTAATACCTTTAAATATTTAATCATGTTGACATTATGTTCAAGTTTGTGTTAAGTTCATCTCTTACAAACATGGCATTCAGCACAAAATGTGTTGCAGGGCAAAATTTAAAAACAGCACATGAGCAATGTGGCTCATAAGGTGCCCATTGCTCATTAGTGCCCGGGGGGATGTGGCATGCTCTGGTGGGTTAATCCAGCCCCTGGAGGCTGTAGCTCACTTTGTAGGGCAGGTATAGGCCATTAAATGGAGGGTTTCATTCTCTAATTCTTGATTGGCCTGGAGCAAAGGACACTGAGCCCCAAATTGAGTTTGGTTGAAAATGCAATCCTCTTTGCACAATTGTATCTGACCAATGACAGTACTATAACATTAGATTAAGACATGTAGTGGTTTCTCATTGCTTTCTAGCTAAAAGACTGTCTCAAGTAAATAAATATCAGTGCTTTGGCATTTGGTCTTTTTATATTCTCATTTGGCTCACTATGACCCTTGCATGCACAGAACCCTAATTTAAAACAAAGATGCATGTGCAAAGTCAAAATTTAAAGTAAAGTAAAGGTTTGCATGCTTGTGAGCTGTCTAACTTGCAAAAATACCTTATAGAAAAGTAAATCCATTGCAAGTTGTGCACAGGTTTTGTTCTTGGAAATTCTTATGAAAAAAGCAAAGAATAAAACATATTAATTTACAACTGAAAGTACAAACAAAAAGACATACTACATGACAGAAAACGACTTGCTGCCTTATGAAAACAGCCAGAATAGTTAGTGTACTTAAGTCCCGTCTCTGATTAAGTAAATAGCCCATCATAGATTTGCATTTGGGGTTGGCACCTGAGTGGCCAATCAGATTTCAAGGGGGGCCCATGCCACCCCTGGTCACCCCTCTGGACACGCCCCTGCCAATATCAAATCCAATAACACAAGTATTGCCTCTTAGGAGTGGCTATGATCAGGAGCCAAGGAGACTGTGACTTTCTTGACATGTTTTTTTTATTTTTTATTTTTATTACATTTATTATTTTTATTACATTTATTACATTAATTAGATGAAGAAAAGTAATAATAGAACAAGATCAGTAGGGTGTCACTGCTGTAACCCCCAATTGAACAAGCTTTGCTTCTAAAATTAGTCTAATAATACAACAGCATATTGACAACAGTGTTTGTTCTATTACATTTATGGATCAGTAGGAGACCAGACATTTGACCCAAAGTTCAAACTGTCATTTCTGTTTCTCTTAGTCGTTATTGTGCTGTTCACACAGCAGCTTTATTTAGCTGTTTGATAGATAGTTTTCAGAAGTCACACAAAACAGCCAAGAGCAACATTTATACTCCCTCTCTCTCTTTCTTTCTCTCGCAGGCCATGGCTCTAACTTTTCACATTTCAGCGTTGTGAATTATTGATATTTCCTCTCCAGCCATTCCATCACTTTCCTTTCTGGCTGGAACAGATTTAATCTACCTTTCAGCCAACTTTAAAAAATGTGGGAAGGTCTTACTGTTGAGTCTTTCAAACTAATTTGAAAAATATCTTCACAATTTCCTCTGCAGGTGCAATGACTTATGTAAGCCTTAAACATATATCAATTTATTTCTCACTGGTTAATGTATGGAGAAAGGAAACTTAAAGTGAAATGCAAATTCTGTTAAATTCATTTCCTTTAATTTATGCTCCAACAATAATGAACCCAGCTAAAAGGATTGCCAGTCTTTTGCAAGGTCGTGCAGAGGCCTCATCTGTGATCTTCTGCTCTGTCGGATCAGTAAGCCGCAAAAAACAATCAACATCTCCTGACACTCCATGGTACAGCCAAGTTTTGGAGACAAACAATGTTCTGGATCCCATGCTCACATTGTTGGAGGTTTTGTGTGTGACAAGCTAATATGAAACAATCATTTCAATAGATATATGGTTTTGCAACTGGGAAGGATACAGGCTAAGAAGCAGTCCCACCCACTGACCAACAATGCATGTAAGAAAGCAGGATGAATGGCAGAGAAGGTCCATATGGCCAGGCCTGCTGCAGGGTTCTGCCAGTAGGCATGTCCTTGTCTGCAGATTTATTGTTCATGTTCACCGTCCCTGCTTCTTCCAGGATCTTTAATTTGAGGTGTCTTAAAACCCTGCCCAGTGCAGAGTTGGAGTTTACAAAGTTGACAGCTGAGCACATCAAAGTCAACTCCATTGTCCTATCTTGTTCATAACAGTACAATTGATATTTGCAAGAAAAACATTACTGTAGGAGCACTAATCTAACAAAGCCCACAGAAGATATCTGCACCTTCTAGAACAAGTACAAAGCTCTAATGTTAGATTATGAAGTGACCTTAATATCCAATAATGAATGTAAAATCAACTGAGATTTGTCTGTGATTGCAAGATGTTCTTTCAGAGGAGAGGGGATTTTTATTCCTTTAATTTATTATTCATGGAATTCAACAATAGATGCTGATTAATCACATGCTGTATGACATCCAGAGTCTGACTGATGCCTGCCGTCGTCTTCACTCTGAATCCAAATGAAAGACAAATCAATACCAGAATTGGAGTCAGGGAAAAGATTGTGCGGAAAAGCCGGCTATATACTCACATCACCCAGAGAGGATTGCAAAATCCAATTACTTTGGTTAACAAGCTGACCTTCGCACATATAATGCCACTGTGTCCCCTGGCTTATTTTCTTGGCAGCGTGGTAGCACTCAAGGGCCTCAACAAAACTCTAAATATTGCAGTGATTGCACTCAAAAGTAATGTCCATTGAGTAGCTTTGAGCAAGCACAGAACAAGTGGCTGATAAAATAGTCTGGTGGAGAAGTAAGGAGCCTAAAAATGAATCTGGAATGAAACTGTTCGGTGCGTTTTTACCCTATTTTTCTGTGTATTGGTTTTACTTCTAGAGCTCTGACTTGAATATTCATAAATGAATACCATTACAGGGGTTTTTTCTTCATCCTGTAAGAAAGAGCCAAAAAAGAAAATAAAAATGTGCTGATTTAGAAAATGTCTAAGCATCTCTGGGAGCATAAGCGTGGGAAAGCCCCAGTATGCACTGGGGCATATTACTCATCAACATAAATCTAATTTGTGTTTCCTGCCAAGGATACTACAACAGTTTGTTTACATTTGATAATAAGTGGTGCCAGGTCTAAATATGATAATACTGATACATATTGTGTTTATTAATAAAAAAGGACTAATGTAGTATGGTGTAGGGGGGAGCCATGTGAGATGATTAAATGATATCCCTTCATCGTTGATGGTGACATGTACATTGTGTGCTACATTTACAGAATAAATATGTTCAAGCAATTCAAAACACAAATGATGATGTGTGCGGCAAAGTACAGTTTTACCTAGCATGCATATATATGGCAGGGGCGCTGTTTGTCAACAGACAAGGCAGGCAACCGCTCAGGGCCCGAGGCCAGTAGGGGCCCCCCAGGTCTGACAAAGTTTAAACCACAGTAGTGAAAATTAAGGATTTTACTTTTTTATATATCTATGTTTGGAAAAGAATGCTGATGTATAAAGTCTGTAATTTTGTTTTCAGTTCACATTTTGTTGGTGTCAGATCATTTTGATATAATTTTGATGAATGCTGGTTGGAGGTTCAATTTTTGCCTAGGGCCCCAGCTGACTCTAGAATCACCACTGATATATGGGGATATATGTGAACTGTACATCTGTTTGAAAAGAAGTAGGATGAAGTTATTTACACTTATTTAGTCTTATCCCCTGTCTACATCTCAGCTACATACATTTTATGGAGGCTTTGAAAATGGTAGTAAAATATGTAGGCAGCTATCACGACCTCTTCTCAATTCCTATCAAATGTTTACTTTGTACCATTTCTTGAAAGACAGAGTTTTTGCTTTGAAAATGGAGTTCGGTTCAAACAATTCCAAAAACAAACCCACACATTTTTCTCTTCATTGATCTGCAAGCACAGAAAGGGTGTCCTTCTGCTAATTGTATGCATGTTGGTGCCTCCTGTACCAGGAGAAAACATCATCTCCCAAAGTACCTCCAGCTGTAAATCCAAAGAAATCATTACATACTGACACTCATTATCATGCCATTTTCACTAAAAGGAAAACAATTATAGAAACAATGTGTTCATCTTTATAAATCAAGTTAATTAATACAGATTTAATTCAGGGTTCTCGACTCTGTGCAATGTGTGAAAGCTTACATGAGTTGTTGTGGATATTTTTGGCTTGTGCTTCTATGCCAACAATGTATGCTTCCAAAGGTAAACACATTAGCATAGCTGAGTAATTTACACCACAAGGGAGAAAGAAAATAAAAGGGCAAAACATATCAGCCTGCAGAATTATGCTGCAGCTCTTGCATTAGCCTTGCAACTCAGTGGGACACTGTGCCAAAAGTACTCTTTGGATAAACAACATGGATTATTGGGCATCTCAGGGTGATGAGTTGCTGAAAGCACCACAATTCCCCCCTTCTTTAAAACACTGCCCAAGTTTCCCAGGACTAATAGAAATAAGATGTATATTAGCTGAGCCAGCCGAGAGCAAGGTTAGCTCTCAGAGAGGCCTTGTAGCGCTGACTGGCAATTTTATGTGTTTTAAGTTAAGTAACAGGGAATCAAAATACTTACTTTCATGATGTGCCAAAACTGGTTCACAGCAATCTGTTAGAAAAGCATTAGGTCTTTATTCCCACACTGAGGGAAAGCTATTGAGCAAACAAACACAGATCTTCTATTACGTAACATGACACATGCTGTTTAACAAGGACAGTGTTTCACTTGTGTTATACTGTATCGTTTGCAAGAAGTATTATTTTATTGACTCTCTGCAGAAAATCCTTACAATCATGAAACCATCCAAAGCTGCCATTACCTTAAGCGTCTAGCTCACCTAGTGGGCCCTTTTCTCTGCTGAGATGATAGTAGGCAGCTATTGAAATGTTGGTTAGATACTCTACACTTGGCATAGGTAAATCATAAATCCTTATATTTAAATGCCAATAGATTGTGTTTTTCAGTGCATTGGTTATATGACCTTTCCTACTATGGCTCAACATTGCTTTTGAGGAAATTCAGCAAAATATTCAGCAGTTAGAGTTAGCTAATGAGCTAAATGGAGGGGCGGGGGGCGGGGGGCAGCAGTGGTTGCAATTAGTTTACACCAAGAAATGCATCATTGGTACATGCAAGCTTACAAAGAATGCAGGGCAAAATTTAAATATGAGAACCCCCCCTCTTTTCGGTTAAGCACATTTTAAGAATGGTTACCAACGCTTCTTCTTTTGCTATAAAGATTGTCTTAATACAATTTCAAGAAGTTGGTGGTCAGCAAAACCGTAAAAATCTTAATAACGTTGAATAAAGCAATCTTATAGCCATGCACGATCCATACTGTTAAAATGTTACCGCTCATGATTATCTGTAAATGAAAAACTCTCCAAATGTGAGAAAAACGTTAGATCATTTTGTTTTGTGCATGCTGGCTTGTCATTGTGTTGGATCATCTCTTTCTGTTTTAGGTTGGAACATACTCAAACATATTCACGTGACCTTGACTTTTTTGGGATTGCTTTTTAAAAAAATACTATTTTAATCATTTTGAATTTGCATTGAAATGTAAGAAAAAAAACGTTGGTGTCTGGTAACTGTAAAGGGATCTAACTGAAGACACAGTTCAGGAGCAAATTGCTCAGTCGTGTCCCACATCGACAAGCTCCATCTTCAACGATACACCACAGGATGAAATGTACAAACATGCCCAGCATTTAAATGATCCAAGGAGGGCTTCAACCTACCTGTTTTGTTTTTTTAACCGCAATTGTATACATCTCTCAAAACGCTCCAGAACAGAAACAAATGCTGAATGATACAACAAGTTGTAAGGAATCTCCTGATGGATTTTTGACATTATTGATAAGTCAGTCAATACACCAAGAATGGCAAAACTTTTTGAAGACTAATGGAAATACAGACCTTTATTTAAAATCAAATTTAGTAGCCAGGCATGAGTTGCTTTCAAAGTCAAACCTTGAAATCAATCGAACATTTTTGACATCCTTTTGCAACGTGAATTAAAAAGGTTCTTCTTGGATAAATACATGAAGTACGGGACTAATGGTCTTGTATCATAAATAAGAGCTGTGTACACATATATAAAATCATAGTTTGACTTCTAGATCAATACGATGTCAAGCAGCGTGAATAAATCCTGTGGATTCATTGGACACAGTATTTTATACAGCTTTATTTGAATCCTTGTTCTTAACCCTGCACCTCTGACATCCCTCAGGACCACTTATTCACATTATTCAAAAAGCTCGGTTTCATCACTTGCACAAATCGAGTTCTTTAAACTTAAAGGGTATTATTTCAAAGGATACTAAGGGATCTATTATATAACACTGAAAAAAAAATACAGTTAAGTGCACTTTTGAAACATAAAAATCAGCTCAATCAGAACTGAAAAGTTGTCACTTTACAACAAATAGTGAAGCCTCAGACGACTCCTGTCATACACCTGTGTGTGTGTGTCTATCACTACAACTCCCATTGGGTTGCTAACATCATGCACATTTCATCTGCTGGAAAAATCATCTCAATTTTCCCTGAAAGACAGATGTGCAGAACAAATCCTCTGCACCTTCAGGTACCTCTGGAAGAGCAGCATGGCGAAAGGTGCCAGGGAGCAGACAGCTGTCAGACTCCAACAATGCATCCAAATAACCTTCTTGTCAATGGGAAGGACATGGAGGGAGGCTGGGTTATACCTGAGAAACAGTCGTCAGATGCAACAAAAATATGAACAGTTCCGCCTTGACACAAACATAGGCTCTCAAAATCATGAATAGCCACCCAATGACGTCACCCAATGGTTTCTCAACTGCGTTTATGAAGCCAGTGTTGGATTTGGTGTCGCCATATTGGATTTCTGGAGCTAGTGACTATATCTGGAGGAGAGGGTGGAGCTGGAAGCCACAACAAAGCTCTGAAAGCTCAACAGAATACAACAGTGCATTTATCACTGACATATGAGTTAGTCAACATTCATTTTTTTCCCAGAGAATCAGTTTCTATCCTTAGTAACAGCCGACTGCAGTTGTTCATTCAGACTGAATAGAGCTTATCGAACATGTGGACAATCGCTCACTAGAATCTGTTGTTCGACTCCGGCAGGTGAACCACAGGTATCGAGTTACCTTAGATTAGATTACAGTAACAACAAGGGGACTGTGTAATCCCTCCAAAAAATCTTGACACTTGCGATTGCACCTGCCAACAAAAAAAGTAGTTAAAATGTAACTGTATCAATACAGTAATACATCATTTCCACTCATAGAAAAAGCTGGCGCCCACACTTCTTGGTCAGCCATACAGTAAAAACACAGATCCATATTATTTGTCTGTTTTTTGCTTGAAGAAAATCCCTAAAAGTGACGACTACACAAACACAGCCAAGCTTTTGGTTTTGGAGCCAGCCTTCAGTGAACACTCAAGGAAGCATAGTTTTTGCACTCCCGCATGTGCTTCATTTTTCAACACTGGTGGTTTCTAATTGCAGCCTAAAGTAACATGGTGTGTAGCCAGAATTGTGTCATTATTTTCTACCTCAGACTAATTTTTTTAAATCATAGAATAAAACATTGTTTACATTTAACAGGTCTGTTTTACAAGCTGTAAGTAAGCATTTCCTGGTGCATGCTAATGCTTCCATTTTTATAGACATGTTTACATCTGCAATTGTAAAAATGTACGTCTGAGGTTGTGAAATTAAAAACTAGAGACTAAATTAGATTTTTTCCTTATCTTGGAAATACAAAGAATTGGATAAACCGCAAAAACATTTAACTTTACATACTTCTTTTTTTCTGCAACATTTTCACTTAAAATTTTAATCTTAGATGATTGCTTATGTAAATTTAAGTAATGTAGAAACTGGCAGGTCATAGAATGCAAAGTTAATTTATGTCTGCTCTGCTTTTCAAATAAATGCCATATCACCACGCTGTAATATACTGGAAGTCAATACCATTCAATGGCGCAACATCTTAGCTTGTGAATAAATCAGTAGTCAGCAGTCGAGTCCAGCCAAGGAATGCAGAGGCAGGCTTTATGGCAGCTGAAAAAAGCTGGAGGCAACACTCTGCTGATGGGAGGGAGATGAAAAAGAGGCTTCCTCTCATCATGCCTTCATCACCACGGCACCAGAGGACGCCGAGAGAGGCAGAGAATTATGGCAGAGAGAGGAGGAGTAAATCTTCAAGGCCTGTCCTCGCTCAGGCTCCCAGGCTTGACCATTAATTCCTATCACCCCAGGAGTAAGACTTGTGCACATCTGTGTGTGTGTGTGTTGGTGTGATGCAGAATGAGTGTGACTGCAGTGTGTAAGGAGAGAGAGGAGATGAATGAGGAATGAGATGCTTCTCTGTCATGAATAGATATATGCTATCTTTATATGACACACAACATACTTAGCAGCTGAATCTTGAACATGTCATGTATTAAACAGTAATGTGGCTGTAACTGATACGCTATTTAAAGGTTTTCAATGTGTAGCACTCTCACAAATAGAAACCAAATATTTGCTTTCATATTTTCTACCCATTTTTGTAAAGTTTGTAAGGAATTTGCATATTACTGTAAAGGTCATGGAATGATAAACAACCCATGTTTTTGAAGTGCACAAGCATAACCAAGAGTGACACTGATGCACTGTATAAGGTGACTTCCTGCATAGGCAGGTTAGAAATCTGACATAGAGGAGTGGTTTGGTCACTGAAGAGAGGATGATGAATAGTTAGTCCCCATGTATGTCATGAAGCTCTCGAGAAACTTCAAGAAGTGAAGCGTGGTGATTATTACAGATACTTTGAAGTGAAATGTTGAAAAGCACGGTTTACATTCCTGTTGTTGTAGATGAGCGAGCGTTTGATTTGCTCTAAAAGAATATTTCTCCTGAACAATGAAGAGATATAATCAAAAGACATATAGTTGGACGTCATCAAATTTATTGGACAAACTAATGTTAAAGTGCAAGCAATTATAGAGTAGAAAGTACGCACCAAATTTCAGTTGTAATAATAGAAAATGAATTGACCCGAAACTTTATATTTTCTTTCTATCATATTTAGGCAAAACAATTGAAATAAATAACGCTTAAACCTGCATGCAGGGGTTATCTCCAACTGTCCAAAGACTTGTTTGTTAGGTTAATTGGTACATTGCATGTAGGTTTGAATGTGAGTGTGGCTGGTTGTCTGTCTCTATATGTCAGCCCTTTGATTGACTGGCGACCAGTTCAGGGTGTTCCCCACCTCTCGTCCAATGACATCTGGGATCGGCTCCAGCCCCCACGACCCTGAAAGGTATAGATAAAGGATGGATGGAAAGCTTAAACCAACTCAATAACCGCACAATGCATTAAAATAAAAAGTAACTCCAGAGTAAACAGTACAACATACTCCATGCCTAAAAATGCAAGTCTCAATTACACAGCTTCAAGATATCCAATAAACTAGCAGGGTCTCACACACACACACACACACACACACACACACACACACACACACACACACACTCACACAACGGACATCTTAGTTAGCTATATCAGTCAATTTTTGTCCATCATGGATTAACTCTAGCAGTTAAATAAAATAATATTTAAAAATAACAATGTGAAATAGAAACCAGCATGTCACAGTCTTAGCCAGCTTCATCAACGATTGTATGGTTTTGATCCTCTAGCCCCTCCCTGATTTAAACACTACAGCAGTCCTCAAATGACCGTGCTTTAAACCTTTAACAAACTACAAGTCTTTTATCGTCACACTCTGCACATTAACAGTGTCAGACTGAAGTATGCAAACATTTACAGTAATGTTGAAATGTATATAAAGCACCACATTTAAAGCTGAGTTGACAGCTGCAGATGCTACATGCAAATTCCAGCGTAAACATTGATGAAACTAAAAAAAACACACATTGCAAATCTGCTTAAAATGTTTGTTTGTGTTGCTGTTGAACTTGGCCTCTTCTTTGTCACTGCCAGCTGTCAGACGCTGGTTGAGAGACACTCTGTGGATTTCAATTGATTGTAGAAATAAGCACATATGTAGCTGTTTGTGAAGAGAGCAGACAATAGCTCTATATGTCTCCTTTGTGTTAGAAACTCTCTTTCATGTTGTGTTTGAATCTACTTTGCATTGTGTGACAGTAATGCATATAGAACCTCAGAGATAAGGAGCATCTGTGCAATCACTTTTGGACAAATAGCATCCGTAACTCATCGTTTTCTCATAAGTAGAATCTAGCTATCTAGAAATCACTAAAACATCACCTCAGAATGTGTTTCTCATTGAGTCTCATTAACTTACATTTATGGAATACATACATTTTGGAACAAATACTTCAAATGATAATTGTCAAATGTGTTCTTGTGCAGCAGGCAGTGTCTAGAGTTTAGGCAGAGAGGTTGTTTTAGGATTGGCTTAGAAAATGTGTGCAGTCTCTAGGTGCTTGAGTGATGCTCTCTATGGCCGTTCACTCATCCTTCAGCAGGGCCCCCAGCTGCTGTAGTGTTAACCTGCTCATAAACTTGCTTGTATTCAAAAGGCAGGGTTCGTTTAGATGGCAGTGAGATGAATTTAGATGTTGTTTGACCGCATACAAAAGAGGCATTTGAATTGAGGTGTATTGAGCGGAAAAATATTAACAGCGGCCACTGTTTGCTCTTTTTGTTTTTGTTTGGGCACAAAGAAGCATCTGCTGACATTTAACAGTGTCTTCAAAATACTTTGAAGGTTATTCTTGCAAACTTTGTGAAAGTTAGCAACTGCAAGAAACCAATCTAAAGGGTAAAAGAGACATTGTCCTAAAATCGCTTTGTTTTTTCATGTCTATGAGCATGCTGGTCTTAAACAAATTTAAAAACAGTAATTCAGTTTTGAAATGTCAATAGATTCATATTGAATAAGGAAAAAAAATAGGAATGTATATCCGTTTTGCATAGTTTGGAAGAAGGGCAGCAAGTACTTCCAACAAGTGTTATGTATTTAAAGCCTTCCCTGCAATTCTGACCACACTTAAACACATTTCTCCAATCAGTTAAGGGATAAAAAAATCTGAATATGTAAGCCATTTTCTGGTCTGAAGGCACTACAGAAGCCACACCAGTGTGACACAGTACACACAGCTGCTTTCCCTCCCTTACGAATGGCTGCTAGGAGAGAAGTCGTTGGGTGTAGGGAAATGTACATTAAAACCTAACAGTAGAAAATGGTATGGGTTAGCTGTTCAACATGAGAATGTCTTACATTCAAACAGTAGCATGGCAAGTAAGCCAGAGTTCAAATAATCAAATGTCAGCAGAACTGAACATCATGGGATAAAAATTGAAATGAATACAGCTCAAATAACTATTCTCTTCTTTGTACTATTTGAGTATTTTAAAGAGGACATATTATACCCCCTTTCCTGGTTTTAAGACAGTCCCCTGTGGTCTAAATGAAAAGTATAAGAGTAAAGAGTTGATGTGAAATTAAGAAATAAACATCAGATGTCGTCCCTGACTTGTTTGGTTTTACGGTCACATCTCCAGATGGATCCGGTCTCTCTGTGGATTATTAAATTACTAGAGATTTGCTGAGGTCACCTATGAACAACCCTTCAGGGCACATTGCAGTCCTGTGGCTGTAATCAAAGTCAGATAAAATAAGATGTGAAATGTTTGTTGCAGCGGCCTCCTGTTGACAGCAGAATGGGCTGCTCCAGATTTACACACTAAGTCTTATTCCAATCTTTCCTCTTTGGTCTTTGAAATCTGAATGGCCGGCTAATCTATACTGTCTGAGACCCCCTCGAGTTGGAACAAATACAAGCTGTTGCTTGAGTCGATGAGGAAGCATTTAAAGACCAAATAGTTGCCTTTCATTCACAACCCTGGGCTTGTTATACCTATTGCAAAAACTGACCTTATCCTTGTACATAAAAATAAACTCCACATGAATGTCTGAGGATGCAAAAAAAACAAGTCCATTTTTTTTTTTATCTCAATGGATGCTGAGATTTGTTTTGGGTTCTGTTTCTTAGATTCAGCACTGAAAATGATTTAATTAGGTGTTTGTCACTGACTCACTCAACATCTATCAGACCCAATGCACATACTTATTTTTCTGTAGTTGGATATTATCACAGACTGTGAATATGCTCTAGCCTGAACAGTATAATATGCTGCTTTAATCATGATGTTGAAGACTGTCAGTCCGACTCTGTTTCTGTTTCAACCGTATGCTTCTTTTCCGAGTCAGGACAGGAGACCATTCATCACCGGCTCTAATTAAACATACCCTCATCGCGGGGCAGTGGCAGCTGCAGGGAAAAGAGACAAGAGAAGGAGATCAATTGCCATGGGAAAGATGGAAAGAGACAGAGGTGAAAAAGAGAGAAGGGGGCGTACGATAAGAGAGCACGATAGAGGGAGAGAGAGAGAGAGAGAGAGAGAGAGAGGACTTGAAAAAGCTGTGGTGGCTTAAAGTCAGTTCTCCTGCCAGATGGGCCGAGGCCCCCCTACCTGGGTAATAAGAAGAGTGACTCCCTCCTCAGGACGCCTGACAGCCCCGTCTTAGTCCATTTCTTTAACAACATGTGGCCCTTTTTCCATTCCACTGGAGACTGATGGAAGTTGTGCATCACAGCAATTGCAGTTTGGGGGCTGGTAAGGCAGCACAACGGGTTGAAGATTGATTCCAAGTGGTCTTTCTTGATTTCTGACCCCACTTTTGTTGACTAACAGATGGGTTAGATTATCCTGACATTGCTGGTGCTAGATCTTTCAAATGGCGTTTATATCTGTGTCAGACAAAGTGTACAGTCACTAAAGACAATATTATTTATCAGTGTCATGAGAGTCAATTGTTGCAGCAACATTATTGATACAGTACGTGTGTAAATGGTAAATGGACTTGGATTGGAAGTAACTAATCCCATTCATACACCGCCGACAAAGCAACAGGAGCAATTCAGGGTTAAGTGTCTTGCAAAAGGCCCCCTCTGCTATGTTAAGTAAGTGAACTGGAAACTCTCCAGCTACCAGACCAATTTCTAGGTTTTGTCCACACCAAGCTCTGAATTGGCAGTCCTCCCAACCCAAGTCTCTACAGACTGAGCTACCGCCGCCCCCATGGGTTAGGGTTATATATAAAAGTGCATCGTTGACTTGAAGTGTACAGGAGCACAAGGCCGATCATGGCCAGCTCATCTGACCGGTGGAGGTCAGATGATTTTGTTTGACAAAAAATAATCGTCAATGGATTCTCTGAGGGCATATGAAAGTATGGCAACTGCAGGCATGCCTATTTGATGTGTCTTCCACCTCCTGTCACCACAGATATGAGCATTTGGCAGCAAATAATTATGGGTGGAATAGAATTAATTATAAATTAAATTATATAAACTGAGGTTATGATAATGCATGTAAATAAAAAAATGAGTTATAAAATAGTAAGTGATTGAGTAATTTGAGGTCCATTCAGTAAAAATTGTTGAATAAAGAGCCTTTTTTTTTTTTATAATTTTCATTGTCTTTCATTCATAATTTTTCAATCACAAAACAAAATGTTCATTTATCATTTCAGAAAAGGGGCATTAGGGGTGGAAGTAACAGAAAATGATAACAACAATTGAGGTGATTAAATGTGATGTGAAAGTAAAAGTGATATATTAAATAGTGATTAGATCATCAGAACTTGTTACATCCAACACAAATGTATCGTTAACAACATGCGATTTTTTTCACTTTGACATGTTTTGTTTATCGCACAATATTTTAGTCAGTAAGAAACAAAAAAATGCCTAAGAGAGATAGAAGGGAGGCAGTGAAATTATGATCACATGTTATAGCAATAGATGCCTTTGAAGCACAATGTCTCCGTTGGTAATGCCCCACTGTTAACTGAGCATAAACAAAACTTTAAACCATGAGCAAAAAAAATATCATACAACTTGGTTGAGAAATGGTTTCTGCTGGACATATACAGAAAGTAACTGATACTGAGCTACAGATCTTAGCCTTGCAGCTAGTAGTTATACGAGATGCCTCTCCCAAGTGTGAGGGATATGAGCACAGGGTGGTGGTGGCTTCTCCTCCTGTAACTTATTAACTTATTAGACCTAGGTCACAGCTAACTTAAATACTTAGCTAACTGATGCAACACTAAGCTCTTATTTTAATAATGGACCTTTTTCTTTGGGTGCCCCTACAGACCTTAAGTCACGGTGACAAGGTAGTCACTTCTGAAGTAGCAGCCTGTTTTTTAAATTCCATCACTTCCACTGTTGAAGTTTGTTTGCACTTACCTTAGTTTTAAGCACCCAAAAGTATCCAAAAAAAGTCAAAATGTACCTCCAACATTTACTGAAGTGGCTTTAAGTGAGTGATGCTTTTTTTTTTCTCTGTTAATGGCTGTTTCTTGTCACTGTTGGTTACTTCTTGCATTCTACAAAAAACATACATCAGCCTGACCTTTTCCAGGGATCTGGCTTCATTTTTCATTCTGAGACTGTGCTCATTTGAATCTGGTTCAATTCACTGATCATGATAAGGACTATTAAATATCTCCGTCTGAATCATTGACCTTTAGGAAGCAACACAAATATCAAAACTATCACTCTTTCCTGCAGTTTTCTACATGAAATGGAGGAGCTGGATGGCTGGGTAATGAAAAATGTATTTAATACGTTATCGTTTCTTGTGATCAACTGCAATTAACTTGATTTTTCTTTCCGGTTTCATATTAAGTTTCACAATTTGATTTAAACGCACAGTATGTAAATTCGGCCACCAGGGGGCTCTCAATCAAAACAATAATAAAAGATGACATCGAGGCTGGAGGGGAATCATGGGAGGGTTTCTCTGTGCTTCCCCCCCCCCCCCCATCCGATGAAAACATACTCCAAGTTGACTGTAGTCAAGACGACCAGGCGAAAGCGACCTGAGGAAGAGAATATGTTTACCAATGACGTATCCAAGTATCATTTACATGACGTTTATTCTCAGCAGCACATACTGTACAGCAACATTACGGCAGCTTTCAATAGCAATTCCCGGTTCCTTATGCAGCGGTCTTTGACTTAACATCAGGTGTTTCCACGGCAGCAATACACAAGTCGTGTCTGTCTTGGTGGCAGCCACTTCAAGTCACTACCCGTTACAACTATAAAATAAAGGATTTCTTTGGCTTTGATTACCGTTGGAAATATTTGAGGTAATGTAAGTACTCAACAACAAAATAACACAGGTATAGTCAACTTTTTATTAATTTAGATATTTAGTGTAAAAATTCTACATATTGTACATTTAAAAAATATTTTTTCTATATCTTTAAGGTCATGTATAATGGTAAATACACTGAACCATGATTTTCTAACACTGATATGTTTTCCTAGCCTGTCTACAAACCCCCCCAATTATGAGAAGAGTTCATCCTCTATGTCTTTTGCCTGCTCCACTTTAAAACAGGCGGTTTGGAAATGTTCCCTTTGTGACATCACTAAGGGAAGGAACCCCTCCCCCAGGTTGGTGACACTCCTACAGCTAGGTGTGGAAGGAATATAATATGTGACCTTTAACTACAAAATTCATGTAAGATTCAGACAGATACATTTTTCATTTTGCAAGATCCCAGTTATATCACTCTACTACAAAGTGAATCTCATTATTTAACAGTTGGAGAAATGTGTCCTCTTTATTTGGATGTTGCAAAATATATAAAGACTAGAGTTAATACCACAGTGTTGGTTAAAGTACATAAATAAAACTAATTTTTGACTTGCAGAGTTACAATAAAATCCATTTTTTATAAAGAAATTTGAAGATTATTCTTCTGTAGCATGTTAAAAAAATGTTTTTATTAAATCACAGTTCACTCAAGGAACAGAAAATGAACAAAAAGGCACACTGAAGTTCTATTATCCTAACTTGACAGTACCGGATCTCATTAAAGGTTATTCTTTTGTCTGTTGAATGTGAAGACATTGTAATTCTATGTTAACCTATCAAAAGGTTCATAAGAGAAAAATGTCTGGTACATGAACTCACACCGCCCGTTATTTTAATTAGCTCAATCTTCTCAGTCACTACCTCTGGATTACTCGTACTATTGCAGTCGTTTTCACTGGTCGTTGAAGCCGAATGACTGCCATCCGACTAGTGTAGTTCAGGCAGGATGATGAAGTGATGGTCGGGTGATTCCCGGATGATGTTCCCCTGAGTGCAAGCTACCTTGAGTAAAGTGGATTACTGTATCTCAAAACCTGGCTCCATTTGCTGCAGGTGTTCAAGCTGAAAACACATCAAACAGCTTTCACTGAGACTCAATTTAAGATCATGACAGAACTATTACGTTGGCAGCATCACTTAATCTCCATCTCCTTGTTTTCAGCTTTTTTATATCCACTGGGGGACACATTTACCCACATTCTACCAACTGGGGTACCTGCAGACCCCAGAGTCATGCTGTTTTTTGTTTGTCTCATGTGATTATTCAATCATTCCATTTTCCCCATGTCTTGGCAATGGGTAACATTTTAAATCAGTGTTTCTAATTACCATGTACCATTGTTATGGTTTGTATGTTTCTGCTAATTGATCAAAAGAATTAAATTGGGCTCCTGATGGGACCAAAATCGAAAGGAGCCTGTTTTATTTGTATAAATTGTTTTTTGGCTGAAATATCTGTGTACATGTTCACATGGGTCTAATTTTTAAGTGACACAGCCTTGACTGCATAAATACTGACAACACTTCTCCATCTCCTCCTGTTGCACAAAGTTTAAGCCAAAATACCCCCGGGACGAGCATGGATATATCAGCTTGTAACATCATTTGGAGTCAGGACATGCACAGAAGGCATCTGGCTGCAGAACTCTTGTCCCACCCCTTCTGTCTATACTAAAGCACAAGTTTAGCTTACCAATAAAACACCAAAGATCCCTCAGGTGGGTACAGTCCACCGCAGAACAGATTCATGTGCAAGATTGAAGCAGACACTCACAGTTATGGAAAGTTCGAGGACAACTGTATTAGTCTTTGTTACGCTTAATCTTGACATTCCTCCTCTACTCTGCTCTTCTTAACAAAAATGCAACACAAAATTAATGTGCACTCTATTTTGTGGACAATAAAGGAGCAATATTTTACTCAGACTTTTGGTGTTTAGTGCAGTGGCTGTGGCTCAGTTGGTAGAGTCATCGCCTTTCAACCAAAAGGTCGAGAGTTCAATCCCCAGCTGGGTGATGTGTCATCGGACAAGACACTTAATCGTATTTATGCTCCTGCTGCGTTGATGGCGGTGTATGACAGGATTAGTGTTGTACTTACTCTCTGATGTACAACACTTTGGATAAAAGCGTCTGCTAAGTGAATTGTAACCTAAAATGGCTACTGCAGTCCAAATTCAAAACATTGGCAAGAGCTTTCTCAACCCGCCACTGCCTCATTAGAGTTGATGCACACACAGGTTGCCATGTCGGGGACAAGGAAGCTTCAGTGTTTAGCCAGCTCTGCATCAGTCTTGAAACCTCTCTGCACTCCAAACTCTCTCCATTTTGCAAAAGCATTTCCAATATTTATCCAGGCTTTACTACGTTTCTGGTCTTGGAGCTTATTAGAAAATGCTGAGGCTTTTTAGGTTGGGTAGAATCAGATATAACTGAACGAGTTTGCTTGAACGCTTCCATCACTCCATTGGTTTCCCGTTTGCATGGCAAACCAATGGTCATCCAATACAGCTTTGTGGGGGTGCATCAAAATCACCTCCCTTCTCTGGTCAAAATGAATACAGAGCATTACAGACCTATATCTTTACTTAGAAGGAGAACATACTGGCTGCTGCATTGTTGAAAGGGAAGCCAACACTTCAACATATCATGTTTCCTTAATGTCTGACAATATAAGTATTGGTCCTTTAAGGCTACAATAGGCCCATGGCAAAAGTAACATTTCCCAAGTTTGATAGTATTGGTAAATTTAAACTTAAACCAAGACATTAAAGTAAATAATTGAAAAACACAAGGTTACATTTGGACAATAATTAAACACTTCAGTTAGAGATTTTCCAATATCATAGTGAACATTTTTTATTCAAACACCATGACATAGAATATGTTTGGATGTAAGCCCAGATGTGAGGTTAATGGAAAAGCAATTTCTAGTAAAAGAAATGCTAGTGATCAGAAAATAGCAGGGTACACTAATATATATTTTCCCACCCTTTTTTTTATGTTTGATGTGAACCTCCTCAAAACATGTAACAAAATCAATTTATTGCCGCTGTGAGGGCAATGGGTTGTCACACCACAGTGAAACAACTGCACTGAGGGAGAGGGAGGGAGGCCCCCTGTTGTACTGATAATTAAGTCCACAGTGCTTGGAAAAAAAAAATGGTCATGGTAGCAAATGACTGATGACTGCAATCACAATCGGAGAAAGTAAACAAGCTCGATGCTGAAAATTAGAATCAGTGAAGGCTGTCATGCAGTGTTTGGAGGAAGGGGATGAAAAGCAGAGTGGACATTCTCGTTGTAATCTGCGACACGTCAGGCTTTAATGTGCTTATACGCTTTTTTACAGCATGTATTGTTATTTGTACGAGCGGATCTCGGTTGTACTTTGGATCTGAGGTCGAATCCTTACCTTTGAATTCCTGAATATAGAGTTTCCATTAATCAGAAAGACTGACTTACCGAGGGCATGACCTTTCGTATTGACACAGATTCATTCATTGCCAAGCCAGGGTGTAATTGTCTTCTGTTCTGACTCAGAGACGCCTCCTCAATATAACAAATATATAATCTGCTCCTACGGGGGAGTTGTGAGCCAGAGTGTGAAATTAATACTTCTCTCTTCTCTGGGGTGCAATAAATAAAGTCTTTAGTTTATCGCAGGGAGAGAGCCCTCCTGCTTGCTTATCATTACACTCAGCCACTAAATTAAAAAGGCCATGTGTATGTGGCTCTCCATTTTCACACTCAACTGGAAATTTGAATAAAAAATAAATCATTTCATTTTTGGGGAATTCTTTGCTCCTTTCAAGGTTAATTCATGGCTCACTCACTTGGGTAAGAAAAGAAATGTACAGAAGGCAAAGTAAGATGAAAAATGAATTATCATAAGTGTCAAAAAGGAATTTTTCAATATTGTAGCTATATGATGCTTTTGTTAAGTCTTAAACGGGTTTCTTCATTTTATGCTGGCTACTTAGATGGTAAGATGTTCTTCAAACTATGCTGAAATATCCAGGATTGAAAATAAAGGCAAATGTGTAAGTGCCAAAAACTGCAAATCAATGAACTTGCTACATTAAGCTGGATAGATAGTAAGGCCTATCTGTCTGAATACCCGACCTTATAGCAAAAATAAACATGTGTTAAAGCAGTTAAAGGGTCTTAATAAATCATATCCCTCTTCATTTAAACTGGGGAATGGTTCATTTCTATATTATTAACCAGCTTATATTAAATGAGAGCTCAGAGTGATTTAGAAGTTATTCACGTTCAGTTTAGCATTTTATATATTTGGTTATACAGGTATGATATTATTATTGTCTATTTTGTCTTTCATTACCCTTGTTTGGTCACTTCTGGACTTGGTGGGATCCAGCTATTTTGTAATCACTTGTGATTATTTTGATTACCCAGTGTGCATTTAGTCTCTTGTGTTTCTGCTTTTGCACAGTTTGTCATCAAACCTTGTGGATTTGCTTGTGGCTCTACTTGTGCTGTTTTATTAAAATTGGTGGGCTTTGTTGTTTTTTCTTTTGGATTTTGTGCTTTCACTTCATGGACACAGTTTCACGGTTTCTCATGGACACAGTCTTTTGTTTTTCCTTTTTTCATTGATAACCACCATTGACTTCCTCTTCGGGTCCTCGCCTTTGTGTTTTTCTCGAATGTGGTAGTACAAACTGGCACAGAAAAAATAAACAGTATAAACTAAAAAAAAAAAAAAAAAGAGGCCAAGTCAAAATAATCCAGAAAACAAATGCAATAGCAAATAAATCAAAAAATCAATCAGTCAATCTTTATAGCAGGAATTCACAACAAATGTTATCTCAAGACGCTTTACAAAAGAGCAGGTAAAAGACCTGACTCTTTTTTATATTACCTACAAAGACCCAACATTAATCCATCATGAGCTATCACTAAGTAATAGCAGCGAGGAAAAACTTAATTTGGCAGGCAGAAACCTCGAGCAGAACCAGATTTATGTTGAACAGCCAACTGCCAAAACTGTGTTGGGCTTAGAAAGTGGTTTAGAGGGAGATGCAGAAAGGAGACAAACAGAGCTAGAAAAACAATGAATAAGATAGATTTATAGCTACGATGTCAGTAATAATGGTAAAATAATGTGAGTATTATAATAGACTGATCAGTCTATATAATAAAAATACAGATAAATTAAAATAAAACAGAGAAATGTGAGGAAGACAATGATTAATGATTAGAAACAAAACAGTGGGAGTTCCACAAATGATAGAAATGAAAAGGAAATAAAATAATTTAAAACCAGTAAGGCATTTAAAGAAGAGGGGGAATAAAACACTGTAAAACCATCAACAAATTAAAGATTAAAACACTTAAAAGTAAAAGATTCAAACGAAGGAAGCCGATTAAAACCTTAAAAAGATAAAAGACCAAGGAGATAAGAGGTAAAAGAGAGAAATGAGAAAAGAGATATCTCCTTAATTTGGAATAAAAGCAATATCTTTATGCTACTTATGACCACATATGAAGTGCTCAAGGTCCGTAGAGACTCCTACTCACAGTTCCTCTCGTCTAACAACTCTAGTTAGCTACCAGCTACTACTACATCAATATGGAAACACTCTGTCAGACATGAATATAAGCTCTGAATATAGACTAAATAATAATATTTTTGATAATTTCCATTTTACAAAGCCCTCCCTCCTCTCCTACTCCAACCCCTCGTCCAAAAATGGTCATTTCTGGTTTCAAAATTCCACAAGGAATTTCGAGAATACCACTATCATTGCCCCCTGCTGAAATGTCAAGTGAGATAATTGTGATTAAGACTAAGCAGAGCTAAATTATTAGCAAGCAGTGATTAATCAGCAGAGTTGGCAGGAAAAAAAAGGTCGCAGCTGTACCCTTATATGAGCAGGTGAGTCAACGATGTCGGGTTTCTTCAGCCAAATTCTGCAGCATGTAGTCCATCCAAATACTTTGAAACATGTCTTACTTAAGATTTTAATCTCTTTGTTTTGGTTTAAAAATGTGACTCCAATATTTGAATGTGCAACAGGCAACCTGCTTGTGACTGAAAGATAAATCAAAAGGGCAGCTTGGCCATTTTTGACATCTTTAGGGTTTGGCCTAATAGAAAAGCTGTTCAAGGAGTTTTTTTCTCATTCTTAATCATCATTAATCTTTTTTTTTTTTTTTACACTTTCTTCCTTCCCATGTAATAGTTTTTTCCTCTCTTTACTTTTCTCATCTTGCCCTTGTATGTGAAGTTCTTGTAACTGTTCTTTAACTCCTTCCACGACTCCTTATTTGAGTCCTGCCTGCCTGCCCTCTGTAAACTCTGCTTTTGTAGATAGGCACAGAGAGTGCTCTTGTATGTACTCTTGTTCCATTGTGCAATAAGTAAAAGTGACCAATGCATCTCACATGCTCAATGTGTCAGACTGACATTGTAGACTAAGAGCAACCTGTGTGGGAGATCACTCTGGCCATGAGAAATGGCCAGAATTAGAGTATGCCGCACATGTCTCAGAGGATGACCATTTGTGGTCTGAATGCCTTAACTCAGAGCTCAAAAGTATCACAGAATCTTTTTGCTGGCAGTATGAAGGTGGTGACATTAGTCATCAACAGTTTTGAGGAGTTGAGGAGCAGTGATGTCAGATCGTCTTCTCCAAGTCATCTTTAGATCCCCTCAAACAACAGATGAGTCGATGAGAATCACCATTTTATGCCATGGGAATGTCGTCCTTTCAACAAGTGCATCAGAGCCATTGAAGAGAGATTCAGTTGTTACCATTATGTTTTTAACATGCATCCTCTTGGACCAGTAACTAACAAGTGTACCTTTTTGTTTGTCTGGCTTGTTCCCTTATCAATGTTCAGGGAGACAAGGGGACATTTCTGATTTCTTGAACATCACCGTGGATAAATTCACCACACTATGTTCTGTAAGAAGCAGGTGTGCTTCTGGATCTTTGGCCATCTAATGTTGCTAAGGGGTGTTGTTTTATGTCTCAACAATGGCATTATCTATTGCTGTTGTCTCCATAAGCATGACAGGCTGATGTAATTGTAAAACTATAGTTTTGCAAAAATAGGGGACAGGAGCACAGGTTTGTGTTACCACATTATCAAGTAAAAGGGGCGCTTTTAGAAAGTAGCTTTTCCCCACAATACAGCCTAAACAAAGCAAGAATATAAGCTCCATCTGCTCTGTGCATAGCTGACTTCATCCTATTCTGCTGTAGCCTGTTGCTTCAGTGCTCAGTCTTCCTGTGACTAAACTGTCACCAATATGGGACATCTTAGCTTTGACTACTGACACTTCAGTCTCAAGATCCTTTTTTTTGAGATCTTACGGTAGGATCAGGGCACAGAAATTCCAAATTCTGATTTTGAACACACAATACTGTCACTTCACTGACTCCCAACAGTTTGTGTATTCATGGTAAGGGCAACTGGGTGTCTATCAATACTGCTGAGTGATACATTGCTTGTATAGGAGATGGTTGTCCAGCAGATGGACAACTTACCTGGACGATCTGCTCTCAAACAGCATTTGTCACAGTCAATGGCAAAAGTTTTAAAAGTTTAAAATGAGGATAATTAATGTATTATTTATGTTGCCAGATTTGTTTTAAATCAGCCCTTATAAGATTGGAATAATCTTTGTGCCATTTTGTGTTTTCCATAACATCGCCATGCGTTTTAGATATCCCAATGAAATAAATAAAGCAGGCACGCAAGGCAGGCACAATCAGACAGGGCATAGGAAGCTTCACTAGCAGCATGTTGTGCATCATGTGGATGCAGGAGAGCTGGTGGCCAAAAGCGGAGCAGATGGAAGTGGGCGCTCCTGACTGCCTAGATAAGCCGTTCCAGGGGCCGCAGCAAAACCGCCATGCAGCTCAGGCAATTTTCAGGTGGCACACACTCCGCCAGAGTCCACCCAACTTCCTCTGCCGTGTTCGGAATCCAGTCTGTTAGACATTTAGGAACAGGTTGTCCTCTTACTAGAAGATAATCTCTCTTGACCAGGTTCTTGCACTATGTGTCCTTGGGCAACCTTGTGACCGCCTACGTCCACCTCTTACAGTCTTGGTCTTGTGACTGCCTCTGGTTTTTCTGTGCACAAATACAATCACACTGATATGATTATTAGTCGTTTGGCTCATTCAAATATTTTGGTTCACCTAAAAAAAGTTGCTAATTTTACTAAGTAAAGGTTTGCTTTCGCGGGTTCTCAGTAAACTACAATGAGATCTCATTATTTGAAGGTTCACTTTGATTAATTGCTGAATTCACATCTCTGGCCTTCCAAATCCCTCAATGCTATCATTACAGTGAGTGAAGGCAGCGATGTCCTCATTGGAGGTAATCAGTTTTTGTCCTTGCAAGTCGTCCACCTGTTCCCACCTGATGTTTCCTGTAAGCTGCAAGCTTTTGTTTTCTCTGTCTCCTGACATTATTATACCAATTTCAGAACTCTGTGGCCCTTCTGGGGATGCCAGAACACGATGAAATGCTAACTGCCACCTCATCCCACACCTGATTCTCCTCCGAGAGCTTTGGTGGGTTTCTACAGCTCCCAGAAGTTGTTTTGTTTGCCTAATCGAGCACAATCGAGAGACATTCTCCAACCTCTTTATGCCCCACAAGTCTTTTTGCAGCCAGATTTTGTGACACTTCACCAGCGACTGCTCTGTGCCATGCGCCTATCATTAAAATAGGGCGCTACATGTTACACATGGTTGAAACTACTTCCTGTGTCTAAATACAGGCTGGGTATGCGACACCGGTGACACTAACGTGGGGTACACACTAAAAGATAAGTGGGCCATTTTTTTGGGCCAGATATCCCCCTTCTGACGATCCTAAGCAAAGCCCCAATGTTTTAATCCTTCTAAAGATTATCTTGTCAGATTTTCCTGAGGTTTGAGTTGTGTTAAGATTCATCCAATTGGGGCACTGATAGCCAAGCTATTGAGTCTGCCCTGGGTTCGGAGGCTATAGTCTTCGAAGCGGGTAGCCTAAGGGGGGGAGTGGCACAAGCACAACCTCTAAAGTAACTTTTGACTGTAAGACATTTTGCGAAATTTCGAGTTTCGAGAGTCAGGACTCTCTGTGTGTGGAGAGCAAGGATGTTACAAGAGCAGCACACCACACACTACAGGAACAAAACTATTCAATCTTTTCTTTTCATCATGTGTGAAGTCTCTTCACTATTTCAAAATCTGTTAAGACTTTAAAAGTATTTTAGGGTGGGCCATGCTTAACAAGAAACAGGTGAAAAAATGTAAGGCAGGAAAACAGACAAAGACAGCAAGTAAAACAAGACACACAATGCAAGAAATAACAAAATAACACAGGAAATTACATAATAAATACATTAAATATTAAACGTACCAAGAAGGAGACATGCAAATGTTAACTACCTTTCAAGACAGTGTTCATTTGATCATCTTAGACCTTTTCCAGATTGTCTCTTCCTGTTGCGACATGTTCAATCTCTCAAAGTAAAGTTTGTGGAGAACTGAGAACTGACACTCAAGGTATCTAAGGTGAACTAACAATTTGCCACCTCACCTCTTTGCCAGCTGTGCAGTCCAATCTAGAACACAGCATGGGACTTTTCTATTTTGTTGTCATGTCACAGAACTTGGCATCAATGACCTTCAGGGTGAACAGTTTCTCAGGACAATTCTTCGTACTCCAGAGACCAGCTATTGAACAAATCCAGAAAGATTAGTTCGGCTTTCCATACATACATGCTTAATTCAATTACAGCCTCTCCTTATACAGTAGTAATGTAATGTAGTGTAGTGTTCTTTTGATACACCTCTACAATTCGGAAAGCTTAGATTGGTGAGTGTTTACATGGCATCATTAATCATTTGATTCAACTCTGGTTCTTTTTGTAGATTTTAACGAGACTTTCCAATTTCTTCTCCTCTCCCTGCCTTTTGTAAATGAAGCATACTGTAAAAAAAAAAAACACACAGCAAATTCTATGATTTTGTCTATTATTAAACCAACAATTCCTTTCACCATTGTGCCTCTCATCCCCTCTCTGTTTCATTTCACAGAATAAAAGACCATAGATGTTCAAGGAAATGGAATAGAAATGCAAACCCTGATACAAATCCTGCAATAACAGGATAAATCCTGCATGGCTCATATCAAATCAGTGTGAGGGATTGCTGTTTTTGGCCATGTTTGGATTCATATTTCTGCCTGATCGAACAAGCCTTGCTCCCTGATATCCCGGTATCATGTTTTGACACATTCTGTTATTTCAAGCAGAACCAAAAGTGGACAAGATAAGTGACCACTGAGGACAATTTGTTGCATTGGTGATACAGTCTGTGAAGCCAAATAGCTATTTATATGAGTATCCACTGTACTGATTTGATTGCTGTTAATAGTTGTCTTTGTAAATTGTCCAAGTGTCTTATTTAAGAAAGAAGGCATAACTCTGTCATATTTGTTTAAGCGGTTTAGTCATAAAGCTTTGGCACAGTAGCTCTCAGTGTAATGTGTAGCAAGACCTTTGAGCTTATCTAGTTTAATAGGCACTCTGTCATTGTCCAGATTTTCCTTCCAAGGAATCTCTTTATCCTCACTGTCTCCAAGGTGCTTCGTCCTCAAGAGGAAAGAGAAAATTCTTGTGAAAATTCATCCTGGAGTGACTTCTAATCTGCTGTTCCCCTGGTTATATATATGGCCTCTTCTATCAGTAGGTTGTATACCATCTTATACAGCATGTGGGTTCCCAAGAGGGCAGTATATTCTACACGGACCCCCTGCCCTCAAAGAGGACTCCAAGCCAACCGGCATTGAATTTTTCATCTCAGTCTCCCCGGTCATAAAAACCGCTGCTTCATTGTCCATGAAACAATTTCAGCCTGTGAAATGCAGACTACTGGTTCCCCTGCTTTATTTCATCTGCTGCTGCGTGTATAGCGTCTTCAGAATGCAGTATATATGGGCCGTGCAATGCACCATAGTGTGTTTTGTAAAATAGATTTTCCATCAGCTTCCTCGAAATGAGATTGAAACCAAGGAAATATTGTCACGTTGCAATTGACTCATGATTGCCAAACCAAACATTTGCGTCCTTCATCTTGTCGATAGACCTTTTAACTACTGTGATCAACTGCTCTGACAGTTTCACTTTACTTACAACAACTCATATTTTGGTAAAGCTCCACCTTGCAATAAACTGTTAATATATTTCCTCTACACTAACACATTTCCTGTCATAATGACTCCATTATTCAAAATGGCATCAGTCTCTTAGACCCCAATCTAATTAAGGCTTAAGAAAATGTAATGAAATCCAATTTGACAATCTAGCACTGGTCTCCCACACCCTGTCTAATGATCCATTGCCTTTTCAATAGAGAGAGGGAGCTGGAGGGAGAGAGCGCTAGCAAGCACGCCTCATCACATCAGAATCTCTTCAATCCTCCAAAGACGACACTCTTCCCCGGGTTATTAGATGAATCTCTTTTAATCACACAAAACTATTCTGCACAGACAGAGCAGTGACACAAGCCAAACTCTTTACCTGTCAACTGCTGATTCACTTGATAAGATGCCTTCAGTGCAAAAATGGTGTCCATTAACAC
Organism: Labrus mixtus; assembly: GCF_963584025.1. Lineage (NCBI taxonomy): Eukaryota > Metazoa > Chordata > Actinopteri > Labriformes > Labridae > Labrus > Labrus mixtus. The sequence goes on from NC_083624.1 coordinate 23,177,812, forward strand.
GTTAGCTCGAAATGAACTCCTTGAATGTGCCCTAATATACCATATCATATAGCCATTACCTCTATGCAGCTTATCTGCAAACACTGGCCCTCCCTCCAATCTTATCTATGTAAATACATTATTTTATTTGTATATGTTTATTGCAAGCTTTTCGATGGAGCCTCCAAAAGCACAACATAAATGAACTATTTGGGAAAGTTACTGTGACATTAATGTGTTGATGTGCCAGGGTTCATCTCATGTTGGTAAATGAATGAGGTTTCTTTAAATACTAATTATTGTGATTAAAAAACTTACATCTCTTAATTTATGAAAAGCCACGAAATTCAAAATTTCAGCTATTCTCCTCTGACTCAATGTGAAGAGTTGGAAGTTCAAATGTTGTTTTCCAAATCAAAATTAAAATAAAATCATGCAATACATTTTTTTTCTTATCTTGCTCCGGCTTTTGATAATAACAAAATGAAAAAGCAGATTCCTGTTTGTGTAGTTTTCAAACCTGAATCAAAGCAGTGCAGTAAAAAGAATGCTTCCAACCCCCTGTGTGATATCATAGGGACAATGACAGGCTCAATTTGAATATAGTATTATATTATTGCTTGAAATAACAATAATCATGATGCAGAGCCAATTGTCCTTTTCTTGTTTAAATATTATACATATTCTTTCATTTTTTGTTATAGTGCTAGAATTTGTATCATATTTCAGCCATGGGTAGATTCAGTAAATGTATAGAGTCTCAATCATTTTTTAATTCAAGACAAAAGGGACTTATAAAAGACTGTCCTCATATTGTCAAACTCTCAGAAAGGTTCTTATTCTGTTGCCATTTTTCATTAGTAGCGATAGATGTATTTATTTGCACTTCTAAACATTGCATGACAGTGAAGAAGAGGCTTTCCCCTTCCTTTGAAGTCCCACACTGCATTGTCTACTTGTTGCTCCCTCAAGTGGAAATAAAAACAACATCCAAATACAAATAAAACAATGAGGTGGTGAAGCTTGAAGAAATTTTGAACAGATGAGTCTCCCCCCAGGTTTCTTTTCCAAAACAGTCTAAACTAATGCCTGAGTCTGAGCGAGCCGATTTCCTCTCCCTCTGCCTCTCTCACATCTTTTATCTTCCTTTCTTTCCGGGAAATGCTCCAGCTAATCGTCGGGGGCCTCAGGACCATTTGCTTCCTCCAGCCACTTTCGGCCTCCTAGGACGCCCAGATGGATCCCATTCTGGATGTTCATTGAAATGTTCCCAGCTGCCTAGTTTCTCTTCCCACTGAAAGGCCTCCTTGCTCCTTATGCTTCCCCCTACACCCTTTGGAGTCCACTTATGCGGGATGTTTTTCATTTTCAGTGAGCTGATGCATGAGCTAGTGCAGGGGTTCCCCAACTTTTCAGTCCACGACTCCAAAATAAAGGTTTTCGAGACTGGAGACCCCCATTGTCCCTGGTCAGTTTTTAGTATATATTTTTTACAGTAATCAGTAAAATATAACAATTTAAATAATTTAAAATGTTTAATTTGTATTATTGTCTCGCAAACCCTCCAGGGGGTCCCAACCCCCACTTTGGGGACCACTGAGCTAGTGCATGGCAGTTTAGCTCAAGTCCTGGCTTCATATTTAATGTCACTGTTGTCATTAAGACAGGCAAGTGTCTGAGAAGCCTATTGCATATTTTAAAGTCATCAGATTTATTGGCCAGGGATTTAAAGACATACTCCCATAATGATCATCTTGCCAACAGGACTGAATTCTTACTCTATAAAATATAAGCGTCTCACAGCTTGTTACATCTGTAAATTGGGATGCTGACTGGTGGTAAGTACACAACATAAGATTACTGCAACCAAGTTGATCTATTGTACCTCTCCTTTTATGGGCATTTTAAAAATCTGGGTTTGTACTTTGTCTGTACATTTTTTTTTGTACTTTGGGCTGGATGTGGGGCCATTTGACCTTATGCTCTAACTGGCCATGATATGGTCATTTGTCAGTTTTTTGGATGAAGAACCCTGTTCATGCAACTCAAGTTGCTAGTTAGGCTGTTCACAAAGGCAATGGACGGAAAAGGAAGTGTGGGCTAGACAAGGCCCTTTTCACTAACTGCTGGCATAAGACCTAAACATTTGGCAATGTCTTTCAGGCTATATCATCGGCAGCTAGCTGATTGGTTCTGAGATTGGTTCTTGGTTGACATGCATCAATGCTATGGCTTTCTTGCAGACAAATAAAGTGCAAGCACTTCCTGCTCTTTTGGGGCGGGCTGATAGTGTCCAGTGGTTACTTCTTGGCCAATATGAACATTAACAGTGGAGAATATTATAGCCAGCCAACACGTTATGTATTTAGGCCAAATACTGTAGAAGTGTGGGGTGTTCAGGTTGTAGACCACAGCAATTTGGAAATCTGGGTAAAATAATAATTCAACACAAACTTGTGTTTCACATATGACAAAACCAGCAGTCTAGTTCTACAAAGCATCAACCGTACATAAAACAACTCAAGATGACTTTCTGGAGACCGGATGCCTGGAACCGAACGTGTCATTATATGTTCTGTCTGCGGATGTTTTGCATACTTGATCATAGTCACCCTTATATTTCTTTGTGCATGTGAAATTGTGTTTCCCAATGTTTGGCATGCCAAAATTACAACAACAAAAAAGGAATTAGAATGTATAAACGGTTATCAACAGCTTCTGTTGGGAATCCTTTTTAAACCACAGACTAGTTTACACAAGGGACAGTGCGTGTGGATGTAACGCTAGCAGTACTGGATTCCTTTATTGGCATGCCAAGGTAAGAAAGTGTTGTTTGCATTCATTCAGTCCGAAGTGTCATCAGTAGCTGTTGTCATCATAGAGCCTGCGTACCCCAGTTGCATCTTTATAAATTATCCAGCATGCATCACTACTGTAAATGCCTACACACTGGACACACAGTCTATAGCACACAGTGCATGAAACAAAGTGTTTTATCTGGTAAATCACTGATTTAATGCACTCGCCAGCAAGCATGCTCATATAAAACCACCCAACCAGTAACCAACAGGTGCATGCTGGGTCTGGCTAAATGGAACTCGGTGATTGTTTATCCTCCAGGTGGTTTCTGTATTCACTTTGGAGCTTTCAAAATTAGTGGGATGTGTAAGGCCTTTCAGCTGTTTGGAAGATGATTACCTATGTGACTCTAGACCCTCATCCTCCTCTAAAGTTATTAAATTTAAGAGGAACGCTAAATGATCCAGCAGATTTGTTTCACTCAGGGCAGATTGTGGAGAACTTTTGAGTGCCCTAGACTCGCAGAATGTTCTTCAGACATTTGAGTGCAGCAATATGTTGTAACTGTACTGAAAAAATAACTTTCAACAACTACTGCAGTACATAGCAATGCATTACATGTTTTGTGTTGGTGTGCTACCATGTGTAAAAAGTGTTATCTCTTTATAATTTGGTTCCTGGTGGCTTCAGCCCCATCTGAATTGATATGTCATTTGTAAGTACACATGACTAGTAACCAGGGATTTGTTGTTGTAGACAACTTCTTGCCTCATATATAATCAAAATAATTCACTCTGCAATTATTCAACATATCATTTTAAGTAGAACATAGAAATTACATACTGTTTTAAAATGATCTTGTAGTTCAGAGAGGTTCTTTCACTTGAGTGACATGTATTCAAGTGAAAAGTGTTTTCAGTATATATTATTGTACTCTTTTCATTTCTGAATACACTGTAGACCTTGTAGACAAGGTTTTATATGCCAAGCATATAAAAGATAGTTATAGAACGTTTGCTGCTTCAACTTGGGTTTGTAAGGTACAATTGTACTCAACACATGAACATAATGTGTTCTAAGTGTTGCAGTATTGTATCAAACTCAGAGCAGTTCAACATTATTGTATACAAAAAAATTAAAGCAAGGTTTAAATAGAATTGCACTTGCATTGATGCTTGTGACCTTATTAGTTTGTTAGTTTATTATTTAGTTTGTCAGGGACCATGTTAAAAAATATACATTAATCTCAATGAATGACAGGAGATGCACTGCACTGGATTTAGATGATTTTTAGATTCCATCTAGTCATTCCAGCAGTTGATGTAAATGAATAATAAATATCAACAAACTAAATAAACTACTTTATTAATGCAAAAATCCAACCAAATCAAGAAAAGTACTTATGGAATATGTCCCACAACAAAATACACATGTACTCACACAGACACACACAGAAGGTTGTGACATAGGTTGTATGGGCTTATTTTGATTTGCGGTATTTGGATGTTTTTTTGGCTGGTTTTGTTAGCTGTTGGGCTTGTTTTGGGCTGATTTGATTGGCTATTAGGCTTGCTTTGTCAAATAGACCTGGCAACCCTGGTTGCTGGGCAGATATACACACAAACGATAAAACATTCAATACACAATTAATCGATATAAAATATGATTAAGAGCTAATAATATATAATATGTATATTTTTTTATTAATTTATTTATAATTGTAAAATTACATTAAATTGGGGCAGTGCTGCACATTTTAATAGTACAATGTCCTATGTCACACGTGGTACCCTTTCATGAACATACCTTACCTTAAACCATTTTACCACTAAGAAAAAGCACAAGCTACTGCTGTAAAAAATAAAATAAATTGGCCTCAACTATTTGGTCCTATTTAGCTGTAAACCAGCTGTAACCCTTTGAATGCTCTTCTAAAATTTCATACAGTGCTGATAAGAGTGGGCCCACAGTAATTGTTTTTCCAAAGGTGCATTAGAACTCAAATTGCCGGAGTGCTTTGTTGTGAGGAACTGAATAGAGGTGATAAAACCCTGTTACTAAAAAACCTCTCTCCCTGACAACCTCTAAGACAAGCTGACTCACCCACCAGAGCATTGTGCGCATGTGCATTGGAGGCCCTCCTTTGGCTTTACTTATTATACCCAAAATTGAATTGTTATCTTGAGATATACAATACAGAAGCTTTATTTCCCAATGTACCATTGTTTCTGCCTCAGTGATGCTCAAGTATGCATACTATACCACAAAAATATCGACCCAATGCATCAACATGTCAAAACAAGCACAAACCTGGTAAAGGTGGACAGATGAAATGCAGCCATAGAAAAACAGAAAGAACATAGTTTGATAGAAACTGTTTAAGTAAAATGTATTTGACGTATATCATTTTATAGTTTGACCCATGTGCCATCTGTTAACATGAAGGAGGCTGCTTTGGACCTATACTGCGTCCACTCAGAAGTGGAAGCTCCAAATGTTTTGGCTTTATCTGTCATGTTGTCCATCTTCTTTATACAGTCTATGGTCTAATCCTTATCTATGTCTTTAACTCACCCTTGCACAGATTACTACCAATCACATGGGCTTTCATCCTGTGACAACAGTCCACTTTTAGCTTTTCCTATAATCACTATGTTCAGTCAGTTCTGGCTTCATGGTTAGCATTTAGCTATGAGGGTATGCATTTAAAAAGTATTATTTCCCTAATGTCCAAATATTGGTATAAATGCTTTCTACAGTCCGGGGAAAAAACACACATTTGAAGAAAATCAACTTCCAAATTGTCTTTCTTATTCTCCCAGGCAAAATCATCATACACTATGACCTTCTGCTGTCAGAAAAAAAAAAAAAAACTCTGAATTCAAAGGGTGATCTCATTGCACATCAAAAAACAATCTGAAGCAAGAACCATTTCTGCTCGTGGCGTGGATGCCAAACGTGACATTTTCCTCTGCATACCTGGGAGAAACAGAACTGTCATAGACAGCACTGATCTCCCTCTCAAACTGTAAGCACAGCACATAGGTTGCCAGGGGGGGGCAACTGGGAATGACACCATGTCAAGGCTCCTTTCGATTGGAGTTGTCAGTGAGAATGAGCGATGTAAAATGCTGATGTCAAAAAGGCCTGTGTTTAGCTTGTCCATGCTGACAGGTTAGGAAATGGAGCGTATACCTGACCGGCATTACAGAACAGCAGCCCCTCTGGTGCCACAGCAGTCACATCTGCACGCCGAAGATAAACAAGTTTTCATGCTGTCAATCAGCTACAGTACCCCCCCCCCCCCCCCTTTTTTTCCCCAATGTTTTACTTTCTCTCTCTCTCTCTCTCTTTCTCTCTATCTCTCTCTCTCTCTCTCTCTCTCTTCTCTCTCACTCTAGTAATGTTTTTTGTCAAATGTGCACGGACATCTGTTGAGACTGTGGATGTTTACATTTTTAAAATAATACATTTTGTTTGACCTTTTCTTGGATATTTTAAATCTCTTGTTTCAGCACTGGGAAGTTGTCTCACTTTAACCACCACATTTGACAGAAGATTACCTACTATGAGCTTTATATTTAATACATTTTGATGACACAAAAAGCTTTTCCAGCATCTACATTCAATGTTGCTGTTGTCTGGTTGATGTGATGTTTGTAATCACCCAAGAAGCATACATAGAAAAATGAAAACCAGCATCTTACACAACTCTGTGCTCGCAGGTTGGAAAGTGGACAAGATTTAAATGCATACAAAAAAAAAATCTTTAATCCATACAGTCTGTTCATGTCAGATATTACCAGTTTTGGCATTTAAAACAACAGACAACCCTCTAAATGTCATTCTATTGGCCTTAAATCTAATGACTTTCCCTGAAGTGTTCCAAAATGTGTGTTTGTCTAACTGAAATGAGAGCCCTCCCCCTGTCCTAACAACATGCGAGCGTTATATATTGCGTTGCATCGCGCATGATCCGAGCTGGCTGTCCACACTGCATACATTAAATATAAAATTCTTTGCTCTGTGAATTTCAGTTTCCCCTTGCAAACAGAATGATGTCTCGTGCTTTTGTATTGAAGGTTGATGTGTGGTGCTTTGCATTTAGGAGCTGTTGACTCAAATCACAACACACCAAGGCTCGTCAATGAATTGTTCACGTCGAGAAAAAAAAAACGTTTTTTTCCGGTGTTGTTGAGGCAAGTCAAAGCTGAACATTTCATTCATGGAGGTGTATACTATTTATTCACCATTATCTCCCCTTTGTACAACAAGCTAACAAGCTCTGTTGAGTGAGAAAAGCGAGTATCAGTTTTGTAGAATCCCCCACATTCCGCTTTGACGACTTTGGAATTAGAACATGCATCAATAATGAACCCTCATTAAACAAAAGCTTTAGGGTTTGAGTTAGGGTTCCAAAATGTTTAGGGCAAACCGCATCAAGACAGTGGTGAATGAACATTTCAGCCCATAGTGCTGGTAACCATTGTGGATCAGTATTTGCACACTGTAACTGCTATTGAATATGAATATTCCACATGACATTGAACATAATATAGATGTGAAATTAATGATAAGTCATGCTATGGTGCTCCTCCTGCAGAACAAGGAGGAGTTAAACAGTTTGGTGGCCAAAGTTAGAAAGGACCTGTGGCATTCTTTGTTGTACCTTGGCTAAAGGTTCTCTGATAGGATCGGACTCTAAAACCAACACTACTTTTGTCGTGTTAAAGATGCACGCAGCAACTTGCAGCAAGCAGCCTCACACACTTTTTGTCACTTAATGTCTCTTGCCTCTATCTCTCCAGAGTACTTCTGTGAAAAGAAACTATTAAACACATTTTCTTCCTATGTGCTATGACTATTTATGTTGATGTGGAGCTCTGTGCAGGTAGCTTTCACTAATGTGTTCATAGTCCACCCAGAACTGAAAAAAAATCAGTTTGTCTTGAATTTATCATGTTTGGCCCTGGGGTGATAGTTGAAAGTTTTCCAGCCTCAGGCGCCATCTCCATCGATCTACTCATTCAATGCATCCTACGCTAACTGCCGTCCTTTTTATGTTTCCATCTGATCGCTCTCCATGTGTTTCCATCGGATTCCTCTCTGTCTCTCTCCTTCTCACACTTCACTACTTCAGTTAAAGAAGTGAGGAAGCAGTAGAAATGAGCACAGCCTGTTTTTGTCACAGCAATACAGCTGAAACAGCACGTCCATTCACCCCTTGTAGGCAATGCAGTTCCTGTATCGTGGCGATGTTAAACTCAAAATTGAGTTCAGGGCCTTGACAGGCTTCTTTGCCTGAAGCATTGAAATATCTTGAATCTATCTCTGACTCCCACCATGTCCTAACAGTATGTGAAGCGAGCAAGCAGCAGTGACAAAACCGGCTTGATTTAATTGTTTCTTATTTGAGTAGCCCCCGATGCCACAAGATAGTAGACATTAAGAAAATATCCATACCTGTGTTTGAATGTTGTGCTGTGACTCATGCAAAAACTTTATCTGGCTCACTGTGAGCCATCTAGTAACCAACCTTTTGAGTGTTGTGTTTTGAGCTCGTCAATAAAAAGCACCACACTTCCCTTTGTCCACCTTCAATACAAAAGCACTGCATGTCATTTGCAGGTGAAACTAAAATTCACAAAGCAGAGAAGTAAATACTGAACATGCAGTGTGGAAAGCGAGCGTCTGCTGTGAGATGCTATTTAGGCGCGTTGTCACTTGGCCTGTGGGGATGAACATGTTCACTTGTTAACTGTAGTTTCAGCAAAACAATATTTCTACTGTTTAACATTTGAATGTCTGTCTTTTTTAATCATAAAAAATTTTGAAAGCTGAAACTAAATAAAGAATCACTCTATACGTGCTAGAGGGATACAAGCACCATTAAGTCCATTTACCATATGCATACATACAGTGTTCCTGTAGCCATACAACAATGCATTGTTCACAAGTAGCAGTCAGTAATCCCAGTAAGCTGCGTCAAGCTTTTATTTGAGAGGATTTGGGAGCTTTCAAGGCTTTTTGAACACCTTGATTTTTTTTTGTAGCAGAACAGGCAGGCGGATTTTTACAAAACCAGCAGAGAGGAGAAATGAAAGGTTGTTCATTTTCATCCATTGCCGTCTTGATAGTCAGTTTTATCTCACTTCACTGGAATTTTGATGAGATCAGTGTTGAAAAGCTGAATTGCAGCCATAATGTGGGGAGAACCCAGTGAAATATGTGGTTTTCTTTCTCATTTCATGGCCATTTCCCAAAGAAAAAGTTCAATCGAAGAGTTGAAGACAAAGACTTTGCCCAAAATGTTTGGAACAAATCACTATCCACAACGTCTATATTCTAAAACCTGTCTGTTGAGGTGGAGGAGTTATATAATTAAAGACAACAACAGGAAAGATATTTCATTGAGCACATACTGTACAGCGGATCTTACCCTTTAAATTCCACACTTTTGCATTTTGATTCACAACTTTTAATTGAATTTATAACCCTTTGATGCCCTCGTATACCCAAACTTATGAAGAATGCATACGGATTGCAGTTATGGATCATAAGTTCCATGGCCCACTGCCTCGAAAATGTGTGCTAACTCATAAATATGTCCATTAGAGATGAAGGGAGTCATCAAGCAGACAAAGACAAATGATTGTGATTAACCATGGAAAGTCTTCCATATGTTCAGCTGCAAGTTTGGAAGTCACATATTAGAAACTCTGGCATCAGATCCATAAGAGCTATCTATTAACCATAATGAAGTGTGGGTAAACCTAAAAGTATTTATACAAAATGTATTATACTTTATCTTTGGTGTTGGGTAACTGTGCTGTCCAGCTCCCCAGCTTGGATTTTGGCACTGAACCTTTGAAAGAGCCATCAATGTCGGCAGCCATGGACACCAGACCTTCCTTTTGGGACTCTATGGCACCATCTGTGAAAGCAAGAGGAGTCTGATCAAAGGATGACCACTGTTTGACTTCAGGGCAGCTCTGTCACTGGTTCATAGTTAGTTTAATGAATTCAGAGAGTGTTTGATCAAAACAGTTGGCCACCTATCAACAGGTGAGGGCAGGTAGGTGGAATACTAGGTGGGTTAGGATAAAGGATAAAGTTTGCAGGCACACAAACCGAAGTCTAACTGAATGGAGTGGTTAGTTGTGAGTAGGCTGTTTTCTAACAATAGAGATGAAGGCAGTGTGGAAGGCTTGAGCGAGCTGGCAGGGAGCTAACAGGTGAGGTTGAGGACTGAAAGAAGGGGCAGGATACATGTAGACGGGCAGGGAACATGACCAGGAAGTTCTGAATCCACTGTGTGTTTAGTAGCCTTGGAGTCAAGGTTCTGGGTCATAGTAGAATAAAAAATAAATGATGTCTTTAAATGAACTTTAATGTAAAGCTAGGCAAATAATGCAGTGGGGATAAGACTTCCAGCTGCACTCAGATCCTAAAGCTAATTGTTCCAGCTGCTCTGGGCATAAAACTGAAAGCTGCCTCTCCAAAGGTGCTGTGTCAGAGGATCCTATAGGGCCTATACCCTATACTGAAACACTTTACAGGGTTGTCCATGTTTATTTGAACCAACACATATCAGAAGCAATGGACAGAAGATGCATTCCTTGATATTAATCTTTAGAAAGCTGGAGATTAAATGATAATTTACACAGGGCTGATGTTATTGACATGAGTCTACAGGGTTTGTAGACTCAGTGAGGCTATGGGGGAGGGTGGGAGGACCGGAGTACTCATTAAATAGACGTCATTGCTGTAATGTCCTAAGAGAACAAACATGCTGATGGACCTGTCTCCTTTCTGGTACGGTGATAACAAATCAGCTGTCACATCTGTGTTTTCCTCCACTAAGGCTAAACGACTGAGGTAAGACAGACACACAGAGAATCATGTTGTGTCTTGAGCTTTAAAGTTTACAGTTCATTTAAAGGGAACAGGATGATGTTTTTGCAAATAATATATTATGACTTTATTTGGTGAGTATGAAATGTGTTCTGGTAAATGCAATTTTAGGATAATTTTGGTCACATTTTTCAGAGTGTTTTTAGACAAAAAAATGTCTAATGCCTCTGCATTCATCATGTAAATGTCAAGTCAACTTGAATGAATTGGCATTAGGGCAGGTGGGTGAGGATTGATAATTGCACAATCCAAAACTCTTTCAGCAGCTGAACTTTAACGTTTACTGTATAAGTAGAACAACAAGTGTGTGTTGTTGATGAACACACTTTCTGATATGAACATAATGTGAAGCAATACATCATAAATCTGAAAAAAAGTGTGTGACCTTTGATAGCAATCTGACTGTTTGAGAGATCTACACACCAAGTTGTCATGCTATTACCACCTCAGGAATAAGATTATTGTAATGTTCTTTTGACAGGTATACACCAAAAGTTAATCTGTCATCTCCAAATTGTGTAAAATTCAACTGCTAAAAATAAGAAGAGAAAACATATTACTCCTGTTTTAATGACCTTACACTGGTTACCCATTTATTCTAGGATTGACTTTAAGGTTTTGCTTCTTACTTAAAAAGCGCTTCACGGTCTGGCCCCAGAATATATATCGGAACCGCTATCCAGTGTGCAACCTGAGATCCTCAGTCAGGAACCTCCTCACTGTTCACACCTCCAACTTCAAAACTAAAGGAGTCCAAGCATTTGCTGCTCAGGCTCCTCGACTGTGGAACAACCTGCCTGACGATCTCAGACTAATTACAACAGTAGTTTTTTTAATTCTCTTTTATAGACTTATTTTGATCGAAAGGCCTCTTTGAAATCCTTGTTTAAGCCATGTGTTTAATTTGTTATTTATTTTACTGTCAACTTTAGCCACTCTTCATCTTGGTTGTTTCTATTTCATGGTCTCTGGTTTATTGTTTTATTGCTACATTGGTTTTATTTTGATGGTCGAGGATTTTATTGTTTTATTTTTTTATTTTTTTATTCTGTAACATACTTTGTGACGTTGGTTCTCAGAAGTGCTTTATAAATAAACTTGATGATTATTATTATTATTATTATTATTATTATTAATAATAATAATAATAATAATAATAACATGTAATGTCAAACAATATGTCCACTATTAAACCCTGTAAATCAGAAAGTTAGGAAATCAGAGGAAAAATCAGAAATATTCTCCATAAAATATAATACAACAATGAAGAACAGGTTTTCTGAAAACCAATGAATAAAGTTATACAGTAACATGCAAGGTTAATCCATGTGTCCCAGCCTCCACATACACAGAGAGCATTCATTAAATGGAGGAAAAGAGAGATTAAAGACAGAAAAAACATTCAAAACCTTTCCTTGCAGATTGACTGTGTCCGCCATCACTTTCTTTGACAGATGAAGTGGCTTTAACCCCAGTGGCGAAACGCACTGCGATGGAAGTGCCACTCATTCTTAAATGCAGAGAATGAATGGAAAGTGTAGAACCGCACACTATTGTTATTGATAGAACCAGATTGAAAACTGGTCAGTTTGGAGGTGAAATCGAAATATTGCATCAATTTAGGGGATCTGATCTTCGCTGTTGATATTTTTGGATTCAAATGAACCACTTTATATTTAAAGAAAACTCATACTTTAGATCAAATACTTTATGAAGAAAGAACTCCTTGCATTTTACATAGCACCTTTTGGTGGATGTGATACTTTCACACAGTTAATGTTTGAGCAATATCCAACAATCTTTTTCCCCCCTCTATAATCCAATTCTTCCCTTCCACCTTTGCTGCACATCCACAAAAGAGTATCAGCCTTCTGGTAAAATATGATTGTGAAATATATCCATTTATATTTCCTGACACTACCTACTGTAATATCGCCCAAAATCAAATAAATGTCACCATTCATCACATGAGCTAGTCTCTTCTGATTTGAGAGGTAGAGGGAAATTCGATTCCCTTTGGCTTGACATCCATCCATCAGCATCGTATTTTCTAATTCAACTTCAAGGTTAATATTTTAGATTGTACTCTACGCTGTGTTAAATATCTGTCTTTAGGTGAACTTCAAAACTTCTCATGTCTTTGCAGGCTAGGGTCAAGCATCAACCTCCAGTGTTTTAAAATGAAGCCAATGTGCCAATGAAGAGTAAAAAACTGCAGTTCCTCAAATGTCAGCTTGACGCTTGATGCAAGAGTCCCAGAAGTTGCAGTTGTTATTTTGGTACAATTGCCTTTTACAATGAAGTGCTTAAAACAATCATATTCCATTAGATTTTGTGCAGCAGAAGCTATTTGTATTGTCTTTTTCTGAGTTTTTGATGATAACTTAAAATGTAATGCCAGAAAGTACCAGCATTTTATTTTGCTACTTTCCCCAATATTTCAGGATACTCTGTGCTAAATTTCATATTAGTATGGCTATTGATGCAATTTTAACAAGATCATTTGTGACTTTACATGATCTTGACTGAAGCATTTTTCAAAAAGAGGGTTTTTGGCCCCCCAGGACTGACCCCGAGTTGGGAGTGGTTGTTTTCAACTTGTGATGGCCCAAGGAATGGGCTTACTAAAAATAATTGTCAAAAATAAGGCATCTGGCTGTGGAAGGTGAGAGGACCAAGGCAGGACCAGCCACACTTGTGTGATGTCTCTGACTCAATTTCTGCAAAGGCACAAAGAGACAGTTATGAATCTTGATAAGAAAACGTCTTTACTGGCTTACTTGATGCTTTTCAGTCCAATTATGTTGTAAATGTTGTTTTTACCAGCTCAATGCGCTTCTGTAAACAATAACTTGTAATACAAATTTCAGATTGATAAACTACAAGAAGTGAACAGGAACAAGGATAATTTGTTATCTTATTGTGAAATTATTTCCCCACAATTTACAATTTTCTGCTCAAGAAGATTGGTCCTATCATTTGATTGTGTTCTAATAACCTTCGCTGGTTAATACATGACATTGTTTGACAAAACAATCTATCTAATGTCATCATCCACGTTTTAGGATCAACTGATAAAAACAGGAAACGCTTTAAACTTTCAAAACATAATCTGTCTGGTACTATATTAAATGCATTATAATGTATTAAATAAATAAAAAAATCATAAGTAAAAAAGAAACAAGAACAAATGGTTTGTACTGTATCTTAAACCAGAGGTCATGTTGTGTTTACAATGCTAGTGCTTTTATTTGTACGGGATTCATATGTAAATCGCTTTAATTTGCTTTAATAGAGCAATAAAGCAATACATTACCCTAGCAGGGGGTTTAAGGACTTGATCAACTTGTGAACAAGTAATCGTGAAAGTAGCAGACACTTGTGCTTTAATTTTTGCATGACATGTGATGTACCCCCTCCCCTTCAAACTTAATTATTACAGTGAATTATGTGTCTAATCAGAACATTTGTTGATTTATCTAAATACCAGCGTCTATAAATGAAAGCATTTTTACTGAAAGATTGATCTCACCGGTGCTACTCACACACGTGAAGCCATAGCATGTAAACCCTGAACCAAGCAGGGACAGGCTTGGACTTTCCTGTAAAACAGAAAGCTTCTATTCCTCGTAGGGGTCTTCTTCAGAGTCTGCAGAGTTTTTACATCATTGATAAGAAATGAGCACAGCTCACGACTTGTAAATGATCGCCTAATATTTGTAACAATAAGCTCTGGGACATTCATTTTGAGAGAGAAATAGATATATACTATACTACATTTGAAAAGTAACCACAAGATGTATTTTCATACAAAAGTATGAACTTTTAACATACATTTGCAATACTTCAAATGATCCATCAACTTTCTGAAATATTTATGCCCCTAAGATTTAAAAAGTTGTGAGTATTAAGTACAACCAAAGCATCAAACTGATATTACAAAACAGTCTGACTGTTTAAATTGAAGAAAAAATGAGTAAGATTTTTGAAATTTAAAACAGTATATTAAAAAGTTGTATGTCCTCTGAAATAATTTGACATAAAGAATACAAATCTCACCAGAGTTATCATTGATGCTCTCCTGCATCATCTTGAAGAGTCTGTATCTGTCTCTGTGTCTTCAGAGAAGGTCTGCCCTCGTCTCTATGTATCATTCTACTGTCATGAATGAAGTGCTCACTGCTTCAAGATACCAACAATGCAGCATCACATGGACAGGGAGAGGCATGACCTCGGGAGGATCCAAACTTTAGACAATTAGAGTATAAAACTTCAGGGCAGGGAGGGCATGGCGTCAACATTTTTCCTTTTATCTTATGTTTCTGTGACCTTTGAAGCAATAGATAAAACAGCACCATAACGAAGCTCAGTCGTCATTAGGCATTAAGACATTCATGTTGATTCTGCAACGGCAGACTCACAAATAACTGTTCCCTCCCGCTTGCTCTGCCGATCTCACCCCTCTAACAAATTTGTTACTACTTCTGAAGCTGGCACAGAGTTGGGATTATGATCTTATTGAAGGAGAAACATCACAGTAAATATCAGGCCTTAAAACGGAAGTCTGAATACGGCTCATGATAATGAGTTCTCAATCCCTACACTTGAAAATTCCAGAACTGTGTTTGAAGTGAAGAAGGAAGTCTAGTGTCAGCTGAGGGTGAATCAAGTAAACAAGGAGAGGGGAGAGATCGAGAGGATTTAGATTAAGTACATGCTCAACTAAATGAGGGAGAGAGAGAACAGTGAGACACGAGAACAAAGTAAGTAGTGAAATCAATAGCAATTGGAAAGAAGAGAGCTGAAAGTTCACAAGTGAGAAGAAGTGGAGAGGAGTGAGGGCAGAATCATGTAAAGAGGTCACCTGGGTTAGCAGCTAAACACAAACATTCAGCCCTGCACCACCAAGTCTGGTCTTCACACCACAGTTTGAGATGAAGGAACCTGTGTGTTCACCTGTATAAAGTAGAAACATTTGCTTCATTCATTCAGACAATCCTACAGAAAATAAACACTAGGGGAGACTTGGGAGTAACATTATATTCTATCCCAAGCTCCAGCATCCATGAATGACCACTTCTGCTGAATCTGCTGTTTGTTCACCATTCTACAAGGACAGTCTGTGATCACTACCTCGTAGGGCTGGAAATCTTTGGGTGTCTCGCGATTCGATTGGATTTCGATTATTGGGGTCATGATTCGATTCAGAATCGATTTTCGATTCATTGATCCATGGATTCAAAGTCTATATATGAATTTGTCAACCCAGTCTCATGTCAAAATGTGTAATACCTACGTTGGTCCACAGCACAAAACGTAGTAGTTTCACAATAAGGGCTCTAAAATTGTGACATGCCTACGTTTCCTTTTGTCTATTCTTTTGTATAGGCATACCTCAGGTCACGTGACTGCCCAGTTTTCCCCTGGCGAAAAAAAAAACATGGCGGACATCCCTTCTATTTTTTCGGTGGAAAATGCAATATTTTAAGATAGTTTGAGGCTTAAGTGTCGTTTTGATAATCTTTCTGGAGACAAATGTACATTGTATCTTCATAATCTTTGTTCGGTTTTTGTTTATGATCTTTAGTTTGTTCGTTTCTACGATTCTAAGATTCTTTCAGGTCTCGATAGAAAAACGTTGGGTTGTTACGTTTTCTACTGTTGCTATGGTGGTAGCTATGGACGCTATCAACAATGAACCGGAAGGAAGTGGACGTTCGGTTCGCGGCTCTTTTTTCGGCAGCTCCGGAATAAAATTTTCCCATTCAAATCCTCCATTGATTTTTCACAAAATCCTTATATCAAGAGATTGGCGCCTGGGACCAAGACAACAAGCTACCCCAATACTCAAGACTATAGTACATTCAATTTGGCACCAAAACAGCGTTAAAAACGGAAACAAAGGTATAGGTTCAAGACTGTGTACATAATTTTCGTCCGGAGTCAAGGAACTACCCATCCCACAATCCACTGCGAATGATATCGTTTATTCAGTCTTTCAGGTCTCACCAGAAAAAACGTTGGAATGTTACGTTCAGCCTTAAGTGCTTGGTTTAGAATTATGGCTAAAAGTAAAAATCTCTTATGCTCTTGTCCATATTAATTCATCCTAGTACCTTTTTTTATCCTTATTTCCTTATAGAAGAGTTAATCTAATTTGTCATCATTCATTGTTTTAATATTCAGTTTAATGTCTTTCATAGAGCAACAGGGTTGAACAGGTCAAAAGGCTTCATGTCTCTGCTAGGCCTCAAATGGTCAAATTAGCTCTTTTAAGCACCTTTAAAAGGAGTTTTTAACATCAGTCTTGTTCACAAAGCATACAGCATATAGTGGAGAATGACCCTCTGTCTTTTGGAACATTTTCACACTTTTTAACACCCTTTTTTGATGTTTTGATAAAAGTGTTTCAATTGTGAAAGGTTTGGCAAATTGAGAGTGGGGCCTTAAGTGACTTGTGGGCTCACAAAATCTCTTAGAAGAGACCTAGGAAGTTGATTTTTGTTTTGGTGACAGTTCCCAATCTCACGAACAACTGGTGAAAATTTGGGGGTTCTAGGTCAAACATAAGTTTGACCTGCAGAGCCCCACGTGGGCCAAGTCTGCTCTGATTGGTCTGCCGATCCGCTCTGTCATTATTGGTCAGTTGCTCAGCACGCATCTCGGAAATGTCCCGCCTCTTTTACCATATTGGGAATGCAGCCACTGGCCCCGCTCGAGGGGAGCATAAACATTAGCACCTTAGCACTACTGTGCTACCGCAGGCTACGGCATATCGTGGGCGTGCTACAGAAGTTAATATGCGTGCAACATGAGCTGCTGGGCTTGCCACAACGAGCCAATGGGCTTCTCACACTGACAATGACGTCGGACTGACAAATTTTTATCGAGGGGGGCTAGAACCGAGCGTTACATGCGGCTAATGCTACAGCTAACAGGAGGACGTAGGAGAAGCTGCGTTTCTGCAGACTTTGAATTTTTGCAAATAGATGTGCCTAAACATGCACAGGACACTTGGAAAACACACTAAAGGGCATATACAACCAGAAAAAGAAGAATATGGGACCTTTAACACAGATTTAAGATGTGTTTTTGCAACCAACCTTAAAAAAACATCAGTAAATACCACCTGAAAGATCTAATAAAGAGGTCGCTCACAAGTGACAATTTTCAATACGTCATTATTTGATGTCAATGTCATGCGCCCGTTTGTAGTTCTTATCGCCGGCCGTTTACTTTATTGATTGCATTTTCTGCTATTAATCTAATCCGTCAGGATTATTTTGTTAAATAAAATTATGAAATCATATAAATCACACAAACTGTACAGTATTGTCTTTATGTATTGTTACATAGGAGCTTAGTTTGATGTCTAGGGTCCGATGTAACCCGTTTTAGGAGCCGCGATCCGAACGTCCACTTCCTTCCGGTTCGTTGTTGATAGTGTCCATAGCAACCACCATAGCAACAGTAGAAAACGTAACAGTCCAACGTTTTTCTAGCGAGACCTGAAAGAATCTTAGAATCGTAGAAACGAACAAACTAAAGATCATAAACAAAAACCGAACAAAGATTATGAAGATACAATGTACATTTGTCTCCAGAAAGGTTATCAAAATGACACTTAAGCCTCAAACTATCTTAAAATATTGCATTTTCCACCGAAAATAGAAGGGATGTCCGCCATGTTTTTTTTTTCGCCAGGGGAAAACTGGGCAGTCACGTGACCTGAGGTATGCCTATACAAAAGAATAGACAAAAGGAAACGTAGGCATGTCACAATTTTAGAGCCCTTATTGTGAAACTACTACGTTTTGCGCTGTGGACCAACGTAGGTATTACACATTTTGACATGAGACTGGGTTGGAATTAGTACATACTTCAGGATCTACTCCAGTCATCTGTGAGACTGGTTGAATTTCTTGTGGCTCTATTTGGCATTCTACTGAGTTAAAGAGCTAGCCTTAGCACTTAGCAGGGAGTGACTGATTAGCCCCCAAAAAAAGAATTAAAGTGAAAAAAAATTAGATTTTTAGAAATTATGAATCGATTTTAAATCGTATAAGAGAAGAATTTTGATTTTTATATGAAGCCTATCTCGTGAGGCTTTTTTTAATCACTGATTCATCACACTCACCATCACCCATGTCACCTATGCTAATACTGCTATCCATTCATTTAGTTGGCTTTGACGCTGACATCCAATTAAGGCAGCACCAAGTCCGTACATGAATATATTTAAGTTTATTTGTTAGTATTCTAAAAAAATAAAAAATTCTTGAACTAGGCCATTTGTTGTTCAGTCAGATTTTAAACTTTTTGACTCAAACCCTGACAGTGATAGCCCCCCCCCCCGCTGTGAGGTGCATTATGTGAACAGCCAGGGCAGGAGAATCTCCGGAGCGGTCCTCCTGAAATGATCTAGATATTTTCCAGAGTGCATATTTGAAAACGGCTGTCGATTACAAATAGATCCTTAAAATTGTTAGAGACACTGCATCTTTAAAATGATGGCAAATGACTTTTTCTTGACACAATCTTCTATTCTTGTTTTTCAGAACATCTGAGGATATCACTATATTGGATTACTGAACTGGAGAATACTGTGAATAAACTGTTGATGGTGTGGGAAAGCAGAATTTAGAACAGAGAAATGGAACAGGGGAAAATCATAAAAGGCTTTTCACACTGTGAAGAATACAGAGAAGCAGATCAGAAAGAGCAGTCCCTCAGGGAACTTTGTCACTCTCGCTGAGGTCACACAGCTTGTTTGTTTTCCTCTGTATTTCATCATTTTGAATTTAATCCCTCAAAGACAAATACTGTACATTCCCCATTTGCTTCTATCTAGGGATTCAGATACATTTTACTTCATTAAGCTCCATCTACGGGAATATCTTGCTTTATTGTTTTACCTGGTAAAAAAAATAAAACATACTTAATGTCAAAAGCGGAATGAGGTTATCATATTAACAAATAACATCAGATTCAGTGAAACACAGCAGGATTATTGGAAAGCTCTCAGTGGAAGGTATCTTTCTAGTCCGGGCATGTGTCTTGTGTAATTATATCAGATATCAAAGTCATGCTCCGCTGTGTTACTCGACTTTGAAGGAGAAGGGCCTCCTTACACGAGAGAAGTAAAAGTCTTTCAGAAACAGAATCTCCTAAAATAAAATGTAAGTAGTTATTTACACAATGTTTTTTTGTTTCTCTACCAACCTGCTAAAACCAACACCTTGTAAATTATCGTAAACATGTAAATTTGCTGCACAAGACTCATCTTTAGATCACTCATGCTATTGGATGAGATAAGAGAAAATTAGGATTTAGAATGAAAATCAAAGACAGGTCACAATCCTGCAGAGATACGCTGTTGAGTTGCATTTGACTGCTTCATCAATAATTGTTTTATTCTTAACTTGATATTATTATATCACATGTATGACCTTAATATTTCTCTGTTCCAGTATTTTGTTACGGACGTCAAATTGAATGTTTTGACATATTTTGCTCATATCTGACTGCACTTCTGCCTGCCTCACCAGTCTTCACTGAATCTAATGCAATTATTGCTACCTAGTTAGTCATTTGAGTTACCAGGGGAATTGCATGCACATTAATGCACTGACCTCTATGGTCAGTTCCACGGGGTTGTTTCATAGCAAATGTACTCTAGAAGCAGAGAATCATTCGATGATATGGCTGGGGCTTGTTTACTGGAGATATCACCTTTATATTGTAGTGACACTGCTGTATATATACATGGGTAAATACTAGGGTTGCAGCAATACAGTCAGCCTACGGTTCAATACTTCCTTGTTTTTTGTTTTTTTGTCACAGTTTTTTTTTTTGATTAGCCTAATCCCATCCCATGGACTCAGAGCATAGACTGTAAATGTTAATGGACGACGCCTGAATGACGTCAGGCTCATCGGCAGCAGCCGCCATGCTGGAAATATTGTCATACTTTCAGTCTACCTAAAGAGAAAGACATAGAGCTGGAGCTGAGGCGGGTTTTAATCCTCTTTACAAACCAAACTTCCTTCCAACTTCTGCATTGGCTTCATTTGCCGATTGACTCAGAGGCATACACAAATTGAGCCAATGCAGAGACAAAATACGTTGCATTGAAGCTTTATTATACCCAAAAACCGTAAAAGTGCATTTTGAACAGTGGATGCCTTGCCGAACGGCTCAATATTACATGGAGAAATGTTGCATTCCTTGTCAATACAGATAGAAAAATCTATGTATGGCTTTAAGCTGGGTGTATTTGTGTTGCCAATGTGGCACTGTGTGTTTGAAAATAATAATTTTTTGCCCCCCTTTAAATCTTGATCTGAGTGAAAGCTAAACTCTGAAAACATAAGTAAACTACTGTTTGACTAACCTGTATTAATATTTTATCGCAGGGTATTCTGAGTGCATGTGCTTCATATGGGTGATGTTACTGCTGCTTAACTCAGCTTCGTCAGTAGAGGGCGCAGTAGCTGACACCGGTAGAGCAGAAGTAGTAGTCAGCACGTGATGAGAAAGCTCCTGATCTGAAAATGTATTTTCATATTTCCTACAGGAAATAAATGGGTTGCACCGAGAGTGGGCGTGGCTTCATTCTTAAACCTGTAACACCAACACTACAGGATTTCTTTTCAATGTCATAATTCTCTGCTAAAAGGCATGATTTCGCATACACAGAAAGCAAAGATAGGAAATCAGGTGCACAGAATGACAGTGGCACAGAGTTGACAGAGTTCTTTAACCATAAACAGAAAGAGCAAAAAGTCAGTTTAACCAACACAGATGCAGAGGTCTTGTACCTAACCTATCCAACTAGGTTAGGCTATGACATAACGCAGGTTCACTCCACGGTCCAGTGCCTTATACACATTTTACAGTTTGTGTCCTTGTTGAGAGTTCATCCTGAGCTCTTCTCCTACCCTGTACTAACCAATGAAGCAAGACAAGCAGCATAAATAGCAATTCTAAAAATAAAAGCAGTCAATTGCTAGAGGCACAGCAATTCATGTCTTAAGCCCCCAGATACAAACATAATGGATATTTTGTTTCACTTCATGGTGAGAAGAGATCAAATATTCTCTTTCCCGTGTAAAAAAATGAGATGAAGTCTCTTTTGTCATATATTAAACGAGATGATTCTGTAGTAGCAGCAATACCGTGCCTTTAAATCCTTGTGCTTTGCTGTTGTACATTTTACAGCATTGATGATTGTAGCCACCCAGACAGCCATCCAGTGTGAAGTAAGAGAAGAGGGTTAGTCACTGATCTCTTAGGGACTATTCTATTTTAAAACACTTTTTCAGCCTATAGGACAACAACCATGTAGTGTGATGAGATAGCTGTGTCAAGGCATTATGCCAAGGTCCCGAGATGAGAACCACACAGTAAACTCAATGACACAATAAACAGAGTGATTACAACAACAAAATAAAATACATACGTTTATAGAGTCCAAGGCTTTCACATGACATGGGTGAAATGTATTGAGCAGTGGCTTAGGCTACAGTTGCAGTCAGCTATATCTGTTTATTATCAGACTAAGCTCGGTCAAATCTCAAGTGGGAAAATTAACCAGTCTTCACATCATTATGGCCTGCTGTAATACCTATAAGATAAAAGCCAATACAAAAATTGACACCACATACTGTACTGTATATTGGTTTATAATAAACATGGAAAGAAAGCTGTTTTGTCAGGGTAGGTAAGTGCAGCATTTCTGCTAATAAGTTTTGAAAAATTTATAAAATGATATTAAATATGATTAAAGAATACTTCTAGACTTGTCAGTTAGTACAGTTAACCAAAAAAGAAAGCCAAAAGATGATATAGGGCATCAAACTTTCACTTAATGTGATCACGTCCTTATGATACATCATTACTCTATCCTTTACAGTTACTTAATTAAGGAAGTTATATGAAACTCCAGGTCCTATACAGTTGTTATTAATGGATGGATGAGCTACTGAAATCAAAAAAACGTTTGTACCATCCTGTTAACATGCATAATTCATTGGTTATTTTATCATGGATCTTAAAGGAGATTTATTTGCTTTTGGAGCCAGTCTTCAGTGGCCACTTAAGGACCTGCAGTTTTTTGTCACTTTCGCATTGGCTTCATTTCTCAGAACTTGAGGTTGTCTCTGCAGCATACTCTATTTAGGCAAACTTGCACCATTTCCAATGGTGGATTCTAGTCCTAGAGCATTGAGCGAAATGAATGTCCCCAGGGTGAAACATTTTACCTTCATGAAGTGCATATTGTAAAGGCTGTAATGTTTACAGCAGTTAATGGGTACAATCAGTATACTATTAAGATACATTTCTCAGGTACACATTTAACATATAATATCTGACAGTTTCCTGATCATACACTGCCTAAAAAAATACTTTATGTCACAGCTATAGGGTTGAAAATGCTATCAGCTTTCTGCTGTTTCTTCTGTTGTCATGGGCTCAGTGAAACAAGCCAATGGTGCAGAAAGGTTCTGGGCTGATGAACAAGCACATAGGCCTCTGATTACAGCAGTGCTCTTTCTCTCTATTCAAGGCTTTGTGACACTCAGAGACACAATTAGTCTTGACGAGCAAAGAGCCCTCTTGTGCCTGCCTTTTACCTGCTCCCATCCCTGTCCTCTAATTCAATTTACAAGCAGCAAATATGATTGCCATGTGGAATCCAGACATAACTGATCCTAGAGCTCCTTTGTTGTCTTCTTGTAATTGAGTCATAGATGAGAGACTGCCCCCCCCCCCCCCCCCCCCCCCCACTACACATGAGGTTCTTTGGCGCTGTCAACCTTTTCCAACACGACCACACATCTGTGATGAAAAAGCATGTTGGTTTAATTTTTTCATCAGCTCTTTGTGTTCAGCTATAAGGGTGTAAAATGCTACTACAACTGTGTTTGTACAAATGTACTACAAACTTGAAACTCCTGAAAAATACAAGGGAGGCCTGCATAAATCAGAATTATTATCTTAAATATAAAGGATAATATGAATTTTTGATGAGTGACGATTAGGAAGAGCATCTTGGCTCGAAACATCACTAATCAATAAATCCTTCAGACGGGAGCTTGAGGGATGTGCATATCTTTTTTTCTATTTATCTTAAATATATCCATTTAATACACAACAATTACAAGTTCTGACATCATCAAGAAGGTCAACATAAAGCAAATAAACATGTTGAATTGTTAATTTCCGATGGTCCTGTGATAGGAAAATATACAATGTATGCCTCTGAGAATGACCCGAGAGAATCAGTATCACTAATTAGAAGCCTTAGTCAGAGATAATAATCATGCACCAAGTTGGGTTAGCAGTAAAATTGCCCATTTGTGTTTGGTAGTATGTACACATTTGAGCCCTGTCACCTCTGTAAGACTGAGCCAATAGGAAAACTCAGGGCTTCCTTAGGTGTGGGCAGTATTCAAATATAACATACAAACTGTTAGAAAGTGAACAATAGGGATCTGGAATACGAAGGTGATGACATGATGGTAAGAACATTTGCTTGTACATCTGACCTTTATGTTGAAGGCTTGCAGGAGTGCCCAGAATTGAGTGAAAATCTTTTTTTCTTAATGCTTGAATGAGTCCTGACTGGAGGTAGGTAGGAGTTTATGTCATCAGGTTCAACAAACAGGGGATCTTTTTTTTTACCTGAATAATAATGTTGTTCAGGTAATGCCTTCTCAAGTTCATGTTCAAGGTCACATCAAATGTATCCGCAGGGGTTTAAAAGGAGGATATGGCATAATGTAAGAAGACACCAGTCAGGCCTAAAGGTAATTCACAGTCTGAAGGTAGTAGTTACACAAACTGTCTGCAGAAAACAAATACATCTTTTCTCAGAGTTTAAGTTGGTAGTGAAGACCAATGTTGGACTGTGTTTTCCACAGGTGAACTAAGTAGTGCACATTCCTTTGCTATTGCTCATGTGCTTCTTGTAGAACTTCAGATTGAAAGACAAGCTGTTATGTCTGCAGAAAACACTTTTCAACTGAAAACTTTAATGAAGGGTAATGGTTGACTGTCCCTCTGGTTCCTGCTTTGGGTTCCAATAAATAACTCAAAATACATTTAAGGGGCACTGGTGGCGCAGAGGTTGGTGTGTGCGCCCCATGTATGAAGGCTGTAGTCTTCCAAGCGGGCAGCCCAGGTTTGAGTCCAACCTGTGGCTCCTTTTCCTGCATGTCATTCCCTACTCTCTCTCCCTGATTTCCAACTCTATTCACTGTCCTATCTTTCCATTAAAGGCACAAAAAGCCCAAAAATAAATCTTAATAATAATAATAATAATTAAAGATTTTTAAATACTTTGTTTCATCCATGTACATTTGTGAATGTCACCCTTTTTATTGAGGCATCCTTAATATGTTTGATATAATCACCCATGGGAATGTGTTTAAAGGCAGACATGGCCATTTACAATATACCACACTGGTGTTTGTTTTTTTTTTTTGCTATTAAGCAGGATTCAAATCTTCCTCAGCAGCCAGGTCATTCACTAAAGGTTGCAAGACATATTCGCTTTTAGACACAAATCGATTGCGTGCTTGCCGAATGTTAAATTCAATCTTTATGAACTCTGACAAAAAAAAAATGTGAGGCTCTCCATTGTCCAGCCAACTAGAGAAAGTGGGTGGATTTGTCCTCCCACGCAGTATATAAAGATGTTTTCACGCCATGTATGCACAGCAAAACAACAGAAGCAGAAGAGATGGCGAGCTTGCTGCTAAGGCTTCGTGAGGGCAACATCGATGACAGACATTAATGACTATGCTGCATAATTTACAATTGCGTGAGTTTACACTCACATCTCTGCCTGCTGAGCTATTCTCTGTGTGGCAAACCTTTCTGCACAGCACACAAGGGAATTTGTTCTCTGCAAAAGTATGATCTGACAGCGAATGTGGAAATCCTTGTGGGAGTGTAGTATGCTATACCTCTCAATTAACATGTACAGTGCATCAACTTGCACATGGACCTATGTCTGATAAACTCTGGCTTAAATTCACCAACAGAGAATCTATGGGTCAAGAGAAAGAAGAGAGACACCAGACCCAACATAACAGACGAGCTGCAGGCCGCTGTCAAAGCAACCTGGTGCTTCCATTACACCTCAGCAGTGCCACAGGCTGATAGCCTCCATGCCATGCCGCATTGATGCAATAATTAATTCAAAATGAGCCCCGGCCAAGTATTGAGTGCATAAATGAACATACTTTTCAGAAGGGCTGACATTTCAGTATTATAATTTAGTTTTAGCGATGGTCTTTTGAGATCCTGGATTTTTGATTTCCATGATATGTAAGCTGTAATCATCAAGATTAAAACAACAAAATGTAAAATATTTCACTTCAATAAAAGTTTCACTTTTTTAATTAAATTACAGAAAAACATCAAATTTTTAGAGCTGAACCTTTATAAAGGCACTGAAGGAACTTATATGAACAGAACTGTTTTAATGTATTAAAAAAAACATCCTTGAATATAATATTGTTTTTAGTGCTTAGAGCTACCACAAAGCATTTACTTGATTAACATTTGTATTGCAAAAAACGCACATTTTCTAATACGCCATCATAAGTCAATATTATGGCCAATACTGTAGTTTCCTGCACCAAACATCTAAGGCCATTTTCTAATTATGGTCAATTATGTAGAGTTCATAAATGAACAGCCTCCAGGAAAAGAGGATTTGAGTGTTACCAGTGTTTTAGGGTAATTAGTCTGCCTTTTGAGCACTCACATTTCAGCCCCTCCCTTTGATTTCATTCATCTCCCAGTTTGAGCGTCAGACAGGTTCCGAGGTCATATGTGTCCACCTTAAATGTCCTTCTCAGAAAGAGTTGTTTTGGGTTTTGGCAGTACTGAACTGGCTTCTTGTGCATGTAGAGTTTTATTCAGAAATTCAACAGAAAAGCCAGGGTAATGCACATGGAATCTTACGTCCAAAGCCTTATTCCTTCCACGTTCAGAATGAGAACGCCCCAAAACTTTGACACCAAGCCAAGGTCAGTGCTAAAAGACAACAGGGACCCGTGGATTTGCTGGCATGTCAAGCAAGATTAAGAAGATTGCAAGAGGCAATTACCGTTCGGTTGTGGAGCTGTGTGCTCACAATATGCCGACACAACCTGAGCAGGATTATGATGCCCTTATTTCCATAAATCTGCCATCACCTCGGCAGGAGGCGCGAGTGACTGATTATAATCGGAAAGAATCTGTGACGATTAACAAACCTGCCAGGTCAAAGTGCCAATCAAAATGCAGTAACACTGCAGTTTCTCATTACTCTAACCCCTGGTTTGAAACAACTTTATCAAGATGTAGATGCAATACAACTTTTTTCCTTCTTTGTAGTTGCTTTCCTCGCAGTAGGTGCACCTCTTGATCTCTCTCCAAGGACTGTTGTAGTTCCAAGTAGGAAAACACAGCAGCAGTTCCTCAAATGTCTGTAGTCACACAATGGGGCTTGATAAGAAAGAACAATAAGAATCAATCTTAATCAAGGGGGCCTGTCTTTGAGCTGCTGACAGGGAGTATTAACCTTGCATTGTAGAGGGGGATGCTTGTTAAGGAGCTATTTATAAAAGCAGGAGAAGGCTTTGCTCCCTCTGTCCTTCAGAAGTACATGACAAGAAATGCTATAAAAGAATAAAGATATGAAAACATCAGTATTCAACAATAACTCATAGTGCTACAACAAATGTGGCTCTATAGGCACCTGTAAGACAGGTTCCATACAGAATCCATTAGGGTAAAGTCAGTTAGCTTTCAAATGTTTTTCTACATAAAGAGGTTAGCTGAAAAGAAGAATGTGGTACAGAGGTTATGCACTAATGTTTCCATCCATTGTATTGCCAAACCAATTGTTCACATCCAATTATTTGCCAACAAAGGAGAAATACATGGATAGTTGTGGGTAATGGGAGGGGAGGGGCATAACAGATTAAATCCAGTGGTGTAGTAGAGGAGAACGCTACACAACCAGATCAATTAACTGTTCCATTTCTGCTCCGTGAAAAAATACTTCTCCGAGTTGCCATTGTCATGAAAATCTATAAAACTTTGTATTTAATAAATTCTGAATTTTTTTTTTTTCAAATCTTTTATGCTCAACCATATGAAACTTGAATATTCTCTGAGATTATAAAGTCAAAAATTTCTGGTCAAGGAACCATATCGATTCACTTTGGATTCAGCACTGGATCGGTCTATCACACTACGCCGCTGCTTGCGGTGCATTTTGTATGCAGTGGACGACTTAATCAAATTGAACTTTGCAATCGTGAATTGGAAGAAAACAACACACTAATTTAAATGATGAGATAGCTTTTGTACTTCAGGAACTACAACACAATGGACAGATGCATGGGTATCGCTGGTTACATCTACGGGCAATTCAAATGGGATTTGTGGTACAGCAGGACACTATACGATAGATCATCAAACTTCTACAATTCTACAATTCTACAATTCACTTAGCAGACGCTTTTATCCAAAGCAACGTACATCAGAGAGTAAGAACAACACAAGCAAGGATCTAGAAAAAAGGGAACAATGTCAGTAAGAGCAAACGATCAGCTTTGAGTCTGATTGGACACACAGGTGCTGACAGGAAGTGACCAGAGGCAAAGCACAACATTGACGGCAGTTCTTGAAAGCTCTAATCAGTATAGAAAGCATCTTATAAATCATCGTTTTCAAACAAAAACCATCGTCACAACCATCATCGTCATCAATAATTTGGAGACCATCATCATTAAGTTAGTAGGTATTCATGAAAGAGCTGGGTCTTTAGCTTTTTCTTAAAGGTGCAGAGGGACTCTGCAGATCGAATGGAGTTTGGAAGTTCATTCCACCACCGGGGGGCGACACAGGAGAAGAGTCTAGTCAGAGACTTAGGACCCTGTTGTGAAGGTTGGATCAGACGCCTTTCATTGGCAGAGCGTAGTGGGCGGGAGGGAGTGTAGACCTGGATGAGAGAGTTAAAGTAAGGAGGAGACGTTTTTTTACGCTGTTTTGTAAGCGAGCAGCAGAGTTTTAAATTTGATGCGAGCAGTAACTGGGAGCCAGTGTAAGGAGATGAACAGCAGAGTGACATGTGCTCTTTTAGGAAGGTTGAAGACCAGTCGTGCTGCTGCATTTTGTATCATCTGCAGGGGTTTGATATTGCATGTAGGAAGACTTATCGACTTATCGATCCTCAAGGTGTGGAACGTAGGAGAGCGCAGCCACAACGTCCCAGGCGCAGGAAGTACAACACTAAAGGGCCTAATGCTCTTTGGCACATGGACTCCTATGACAAATTGAAGCCATACGGTATATACGGCTAAGTAAGCTGTTGCTAGATACTGAACATCCATGTTGGTTATCAGTGCTTGCATCAGCTCCTGTGCACTTGTCTAAAAGGGATACTTTCACTGAATTGAGTCTCTGTGATCTTTCCCCAACAGAGACAATGGGATGGAGACTACAATGCATCAAGGGAAAAAGCTTGGTTTACATTGTTTTAATGGATCCATTTTTTGTAGTGATTTTTGCCTCTGTTTTTACTTGTATGTCATTCTAATATGAAGGTATTAAAGTAGGTATTTTATGGAAAATAAAACCAGACTTTTTTATGATGGATGAAATGTGCTTTAAACTCAGGAATTAAAGAGGAAGAGAACAATTTCCCTGCCCAAGATAGTCCTGTAATAAATATTGAATGACGACGGAGTAAAAAAATAACAGGTCGAGACGTTCACAACGGCAGGGCAGTGCTTTGCCTACACTTTAACGATGATAGGTTACACATATCTGTTGATCACACATGCAGTGGGCTGTTATTGCACCTTACTTGCCTTTTTCACTCACAGCAGCAGCAGCATAAAAGATGGAGTTGTGACACCGAATAAGACTTATGGATGAAGATCAGACTAATAAATACTGTCCAACAACAGAAAGTAGACGGGTGCATTAGTTTAATTCACTTACACTACATAATGCTAGAGAGGCTGTCAGTGCCAAACGCTGTGTCAGAAAGATTCCCAGACGGTGGCCGCACAATAGAACCGTGCACTGTTGGGCCAAGATATTGGCTGTCTTGTTCTGCATTTGGATGAAGCTCAACCTGTCTTTCAGAGAAATGAATATGGAACATGAAATAAATCCTTCATATTTTATTTGCTATTTAAGTGTTTTAAGTCACTCATAAATCACCCCGCATTAAATCATATCTGTACGAATCAAAGAACCCATTGGCTATTGTCTGAGGTGGATATATGCCTTTGTTGTAGCCCGAGGTTAGCCATGAATGATTTCCAGCCAACACTGCCCTTTCTCTGCGCTGCATTGTTTACAGTCCAGTTAGCAACTTGAGAAGCGACCATGTGCTCAATTGAAAAGTGACATTCAGCCAGCTTCAGTTATGTCTACATAATGGGTGCTGGGTTGATTACTTCCCCCCCCCCCCCCCCCCCCAAATCAGTGCCTCTTCATCTATTTCTTGTATAGGTCTCAGTCTGTAAAAAGTAAAAATGAAAGCTTTGTCAGTTCTGTTCTCAAGAAGATAAAAAAAACAACTTTTTAAATGCTTGTATATTGAATAGAGAATGGATGTATCGTTTGGGAGGCATTTCAGGAAGTCTGGGGAATCCTAAGGCTGATTTTGTCGCTCAAGTTGAAATGTTCGATCTAGAAGGGACAGTTACTATCACTTGCAGGCAGATATATTTTTGTTTAGATGGACAGGAAATACAATCATAGACAGATTACTGTCATTGGTAGCCCCAAAGTCATAACTGCAGATTGTGTTCTGCCAACTTATAATTTCCATATGGAATGGTTGTCTTGCATACACCTGAGCCTTATAGGTACATACATGATTGGTCAATACTACTGGGACTACAAACGTAACACTTCTTTTACAAAAGTCATGTTCCCCTGGTACAGATTCTTCATTTTTTTTATCTGCATATCGAGATCATATCATTACACTTAGTACTTTAATACTTCCTTCTCTAACTCTAGCATATCAGCAAACTTCTACAGCAAAAAGTAATCCCACAAATATAATAAAGATACATGCAGATCTCTTCAGCGCATTCACCCAATCAAACACACACATCATCAAGTAAGCTTATGTCGAGAGAAGACGGAGCTGAAAAAAGTCAATACCTTTCTTTATGTTCCAAATATCTGCATCAGTATGTCAAAACAACACAGATAATTTAGCTTCACAAATGTGAACACGTCTTTGTGTCAGTCACAAACAGATTGGACCACATGTGAAAATCAACAAACTGTAAAAGGCTGAGAGAGAAAGGTGTCCTTGATCCTGCATTGTGATTGATGAGGACCTCTCAGAAAACTGCAGGTGTCTCCAGACTTGATAAGGCAGTAATATATATATATATATATATATATATATATATATATTTTACAGACACACACACGCACATGTCGCCATCTTAATCAAAATTCACATAGAATACAGTCAAACAGATTTTGGTCTTTCATCACAGGAACTCAACGGAAACAAATATGTTGCAATACAAATCAAAATCCATCCACATCATCCCATCACAGGCCCCAGAATTTACTGTCCCCCTGGAATAAAACCCTCTGCTCAAAGCCACCTCCAACCCCAGCCACTTTCTGATAATGGGCGACCTCAATGCCAAACACACAGACTTTCACTGCAGGAAATCAAACACAACGGAACAACACTCAGACAGATTCTACAGGACACAATTCTATCAATAATCAACTCAAATGAACCCACTTACCTCAGACCGTCAACACAGACATTCTGGACCTCATGATATGCACCCCCAACCTGGCAACAAGACTCCAGAGGTTTCTCCACCACAATCTCCCCAGTGACAACCTACCAAGTCTCACCACTTTCTCCTACCATGTACAATCTATCACAAAGACAAAATACAACTACAGAGCAGCAAACTGGGACACCTACAGATCAGTCATAGAAGAAAAACTCAAGCATATCACCCCAATTCCCACTCCCCAGAACCTGGATCAACATGCAACACTCCTCAGCCACTTACTCACCCAAGTCAAAGAAGAAACCATACCCATAAAATCATTACACAGTGATTACCACCCCATCACTGTGATTACCACCCCCACTCAGAAGAAGGCTGTGCAGAGAATTCATCCAGTCCAGATCACCCCACACCAACACAGAAATAAACAGACTACAAAGCACCATAAAAACCTTACTGGCCCTTCACCGACAGAAAACATGGAACCAATTTTACAGACAACTAGACGAAGACACAAACCCCAGGACATTCTGGCAAAATATCAAGAGCATAAACGGAAATACAGAAAACAACCAAAATACACCACTTTCAAATCCGCAGGCACCATCCTCAACAACAATAAAGAAAAGGCCACACTCATCCGCAACCACCTGGAAAACATACACTCATGAAAAAATAACCCAAACTTTGACAGTACCTGGAAAAACCTTGATAGTGAAATATCAAAACATGACACAAAACAAACCTACACAGACAATCCCATTGCAGAGCACCATACCCTCACAAACCAGTCACAACCCAAGAAACACAACTGCACCTTAAGAAAATGATAAATAAAGCATGCAGAGAAGACAGCATTGACACCATCCTAATAAAACAAGACCCAGTTAGTTACCTTCAGTACCTTGGACAGCTCTTCACCACCTGCCTCACCACTGGACACTTTCCCTCATCCTGGAAAGCAACAATTGTTACAATGATCCATAAACCTGGCAAAGACCCTCACAACCCCACAAGCTATCCATCAGTCTCCTCAGCCATATCGGAAAACTCTCTGAAAGAATACTCACCTCCCGTTTCACAATATCCTGCCTGAACATAAATTATATCACACATCATGCACACACCAAGATTAATTGACAACATACATTTTACATAGACACACAAATGCACATTTCCTTTTTGTTTAAATGTTTCGTTTCGTTTATTTTAATTTAATTTCGGTGCCTTGGTCTGCATGTGCCCTGTAACTTTTGAGTTTTGAGCCTCCTTTTTCCTCAGCTGCCACCACTGAACCCCAAAACCTATGTATAGAAAAGGGCACAAGCCCTGAACTATCCTTAGCCTTAGCACATGTCCACTGTATGTGAGTATGTAAAATATTGGTTGATGCTAGGATAGGACAAGCACCCAAGGCGATCCATCCAAGACCACACATTAAAGCAAACATAACTTGAGCACACTTTTTTTTTTACTGCACCTCAGGGCTTAATGTATCACTTAACTGTGTCATAAAATGCTTGTTATTTGCCTTTGGGCTTAATAAAAACAAACAAACTGCTGAGCAATCAACACTCACATCAACATACTCAATGATTTCAGATAAAATCATGCTTGACAACTTAAAAACATTTCTAAAATTATTATTATCTTTTATTATCTCGCATGTATTTCACATTCTAGCATGATTTCAACTGCCATTTTTTTATTTGTCAGAGAAAGACAATCCTTAATCCCCGAAATCATCTCAACTCTGGAACCTAATTGCCTAAGGGTTTATCTTGAAGGAAGGCATCATTCATTCAGCCATCCCACTTCCAGTTAAAGATTTGCAGGGGGTCGATCCCTGCTGCCACCTGGTGAAATTAAGGCTGGTTGGACCCTGGGCTCTTTTTTTATTTGGAATATTTCATTTAAGATTATCCCGTGTTAAGCAACGTTTTCTTTGTTAAATGTTTTGTAAAATATTACATTTTCCCCCTGTTACAATCTGCTTATTGTTTCCCCTATTCTGCCGGCCTTGGATATCAAAACACCCATAATTCTCTATGCTCCTTTCTTTAGCACCTGCTGACATCTTCTGAGCCATTTCCTGTTCTAGCTGCAGTTCTCTACCTGTCCACCAGATGCCCTTCTACTTTCCCTCCTTTTCCCACACATACACCTGATCCAGATGACAGTCATCCATGCAGTTACTCAACAGTCTTCGCAGCACCTTTCCACCTGTATCCACCTCACTCATCAGCCTCCCTCCACATCTACCAGACCATTTCCTCAATACAGTTGCAAGTTGGTTGAAACTGCTATGTGCCTCTTATGTGTTATGTGTTATGTGTTATGTGTTATGTGTTATGCTTCATCCCTTAGATTTTTGCTTCCCGTGTTTTAGTTTCTTGGACCTGACTGCCTGCCCATTTGTCTCTTTCCTTTTACCGATTTACCTGCCTGCCAACCTGCCAAAACCTGCCAAAAGCTTTTGTATGGACAATAAATCTGTGTATACAATCACCCTGCCTGTACCATCTGCATTTGGATCCTTTCTTCGTACCTGTTCTCTTATCACTAATGGTAGTTTATACAATATACTTTAGGAATGTGCAGTAAATTTAACTGATGAAGTCAAATTGAAATTATTTTTAGCAGGTTTTAAGTATTCATGTCATTCTGGATTTAATGTAAATGAGTTTATTGCACACTGAAGTGTTTAAACAGAAACAGATACAGGTTGTATTCTGCTAAAATGGTAGCTAAGTGTCAGTTGGAAGTGGGGAGAGCTATTATATTATACTTTAAATGACAGCATACAATTCAGTATAATTCTCTAAGACATGAAGTCATGAAACATGCCTCAATAGCACTTTTTGAAGAGGTAGTAAAACCCAATCAACAACACAGATTAAGAAATGACTATTGTCACGGCTCTCAGAGTAAAAGAGTAAAAATAGTAAATTCCCTTTTACAACCTTAGTCCTTCAAGGAGAAAGAGCATATATACAATCCATAAATAGTTGTCTTTTTAACATGCCAGGATGCATACTTCTAAACTTCTACTTCTAAATCAATTTTTATTTCTACCATGTTTTGTCACTATGTTTCTTCTTGATTTTCAGTGGCTGTAAAGCACTTTGAATTGCATTAGTTTTGTATGAAAGGTGCTCAAAGCTTGATTGATTGATTGAGTGATATGATGACTTCCAGGTAAAACAAAACAATTCATTTTTAGCAAGGTGTATTGGTTTTACCTTGGCAAAGAGTATGTACTTTACACAATGATGGCTAAACGTTGGATCCACCCTGCTAGCTTGTTTCATTTTTGGGGGGTTAGTTGCAAAAGCTGCTGTGGAACACTTCCCTGTTCATCATACATTACGGCAAAAATTGTTGAAATTGAAACCCCACACTTTGTCTAAGCATAGCATGTAATAAATTCTGTTTATTTTAATGTCTTTGGAAATATCTGTTAAGAGCAGCTGCATGTGTTGTTTCTTAAATCCATTAACATCTGTTGTCACTTTGAATATACTTGCAAGAGAATTGTAAACTGTTGTCTTTATAACAAGATTTATGCTCTGATATCTTATCTTAACTCCATGAAAATGATATAAAATGAACATCACTTACAAAGAGCACCTAACAACATTTCAATCTCAACCTCATTTCAACATTTATTCCAATCATAGGTTGAAAAATCCCAGCTCTAACTATGAACAGCAGAATCTCAGTGAGTCTTTATCACACTGACCCGTCAGCACAAAACTTGACTCCAGTTTTACCCACATGTAGAATCTCCTTAAGGTGGTTATTCCTCCTGATGTCTGGTTGAGTTATCCAGCCATTACCCCCTCAACAAAGTTCCAACTGCCTTGTCAGCAGGCTTCCTCTTCCAATTACTGCCACTGCAGAGACCAGAGCTATACACTCTGATTCAGCAATTAATGCTCTGCACCAGCGCTCTGGACACCGACCCACTATGTAGCTATGCTGCCCCCCCACTGCTTCCTCGGGTGTCGGGGTCTGTCTGGAGGGGACTTTGGATGCACTTGGAGCTGAACCAGAATGAGAGCAAATGTTTCCAAGCTGCAGGGAGTGCTAACCAAGATGCATTACTCCTTAAAAAAAGGTGCCAAGTGCTGCAGGTGATGGATGTGATGTGGCTGCCTTTGGAGACAAGTAAAAAGAGTTGTATCTCACAATGTTATTTTCCATCTGTCTTGTATATTTTGCAGATTCCATTGGAGGGTATTATTCTGCAAAGTTCTGCTCTGAAAGTCGATACTCTTGTGGAAATTATTTAAACTGATAAAAAGACCTCTTGTCACATCTTATCATGTGTAATAAAAAAAAAAATTAAGGAAGATAGGAGGCAGGGTTTTCTCAGTAATGCCCATGTGTAGTCATCATATTTCAAACTCATCGAACCAAAAAGAGTCACTCTCAGTCAATTATTCAGACCCAGATGAAAATCCATCATAATTTAAAAAGCCAGCAGCCAGTGACAATTCTGATGATTACGGAAATGGCCATTGTCTTTGTCTAGCTCTTTAAAGGTGGTAATAGAAAGTTGTTTATCCAGCCTCTTCACACTCTGCTGAATAAGCAATGACTTTGAACAGCCTCCTTAGTTCTGCTTACTGCACAGAAGTATTTAAAAATGCACAGCGCTGTATATACATGTAGTTATTAATATTTTATTCAAGAGCTGTCGCAAAGACCACACGTGAAACTTGTGGGAATGTGTTTATTACTACTATCATTGCCCTTTAACATGAGAGTTTGGAGGTTATTTCATTTGAGTTCTTTTTTTATACCCATGTTACTGACAATCAAATGTGACAAACGTGTATTTCATGAACAGGGAATTTCGATTGAATGATGCTTAGAACAGGCCAATTTAATTTTAGGAGAGCATTAGTGCTAAAGGCTGTCCTACAGGGAGATAAAAGGTATTGCGAAGAACTTAACAGCTTTCTTTGTTAACCCTGGCTTTCTGATTCAGACTCTCAGAGGAGGCTGTGCCAAGCGGCAACCTCCAGTCTTGAAAAATGAAGCCAATGCGGAAGTGCAAAATCCTGCTAGTTATTGTCATCATGGGCACACACAGCACGGGGATGAGATTTTTTTTAAACAGCTCCGTTTTGATTTTTAGGAACGATAAGTGTTATCCATAGCTAGGCGCATAGCGGACATGATTGACAGGTAGCGAATGGTTCATCAGTAGGCTTAAAACCGCCTCAGCTCCAGCACTCAGCCTGTCGTTAGGTTGACACAGCGTTTCCAACATGGCGGCTGCTGCCGATGAGC
The DNA here is from genome assembly GCF_963584025.1 of Labrus mixtus. Classification (NCBI taxonomy): domain Eukaryota; kingdom Metazoa; phylum Chordata; class Actinopteri; order Labriformes; family Labridae; genus Labrus; species Labrus mixtus. The sequence goes on from NC_083624.1 coordinate 23,214,606, forward strand.
GCTCTGCTGTAACAGATAGCTGACGTCACTCAGGCTTTGTCCATTAATATTTACAGTCTATGGGCTGTCCTCTTTTGACACAACGGGCCACCTACTTCAGTCAGGCTGTTAGAGTTAACAGCAGTTAGGTGTAAAAAAAAAAAGATATTTCAGCAAAGAAACAAACACCATACTGAAAAATGGCCATAAAGAAATGCTAAAGAAAGTTAACATGTTATTCTTAAAACTAACATTACTATTTTACCACCTGATGCTCTCGTAGCCCTTCCAGTATGTTAAGCTAGAAAACACTGTACATAAGGTTTTTTAATGTTACAGAAGATTTGAAACTGCATTTAAGTCAGAGACTTTCACTTAAAAAAACAGGTTCATTTGTTTTGTGGAAGTGGAAAATTGCTAATTGCTACTATTATGAATACTACTGTACTACTACTACTACTACTACTACTATCTTAGTGAATCAGTAATCGTCATAAAACAAAAAAAAAACTTTTTCACCAAAGGTGTCTCTTTTAGTAGCTAGAAAAAGCTTCATTTTGTTTCATTTACAGACAATTTTTATATCAGCCTTGTCATAGTTAGTTACAAACATTTTTAATTTGCACATTACCAAGAAAAGAAATGCATAACCATATGTATAAATAAGTTCTAATGAGCATCTGACTGTGATGAACACTTCCTCAAAGGATGATTATACTGCAGGTCATAAATCTATAAGTCCTTTGAAACATGCATCATTACACCCACTAGTGAAGGTGGGACTAGTTCTGGTTTCTCTTTTGCAAGTCAGTCTTTGTGTTTGCCAAGATGATCTCAAAAATACATGAATCCTGCTAAAATATTTGAAGAGGAATCCCATACTTAGCCCGACTGTCAGTTGAATGAAGTTGAGATCCAGTGTATCGTGGGAATCTGGAGTGAAGGGATAAGGGAGATCTTTAAAGACAAGAAAATTGACACAATTCACGTTGTGCGCTTCAGTTTTTCAAACTGAAGAAAAAAAAAAAATCTATTATCATAAAAGTCATGTGTTAGTTTTTTTTCAATATTAAGTGAAGAAGTGAGCATATAAAGTGTGATTAATGTAAATGTATATATTTTTACCTCTTCAGTGAATTTAATAACAATCATTGATGATGTTTGTTCATAGCAAATTTTAGTTATTCCAGGAAAATGTGAGCAAGTACTAAAATGAAAACAATCACACACTAAAAATATTAAACCCAGTAACCTTTTGTGAAAGGTCTTTGGTTGGGAGGCTGTTTATCCAATGGACACTTTATTCAGGGAAATCTCCAAGTAACCCACTTTGCTCTGCAAATTCCTGCAACTGAGAAAAGGTCCGTCTTTTAAAGCCAGTCTAATCTATGCTGTTCTCAGAACAAGCAAGACAATTATGCAAATGTTCCATAGCATTTAGGATTTTTCTAAAAGCTTTTCATTTCAGAGTGCCTCTGGCTTTGGAAAAATATACATATAGTCCCAACCATATTAATGCAAACCTATACTATGAAGAAGTTTAATGCAAAAAACAACATTTTTTGTGTGGTATTTCACTGAAGACAACAATGTGCCTCTCAAACAGGCTGCATGGGACAAAAGCGCTGTCTTGAAAAAAAAAATCCCCTTTTTTACTGCAGTTTTTGTTACTTGACATACCCAGCCGCTGCAGTTTAGGCCTCTGGAAAACTTGAATAGACAGCAGCATTATCAAGCTTGACTGATAACGAAATACAGAATAGAGTCCAGCATCAATAATGTATTCATGCTCCTATTCCTGGCACACACATCACATGAGATAGTGAGGAAAAATACACTGTATGTACCCAGATGATGGTGACAAGCAGGATGAGTGTGCTTCAAATAAGAGAGTGGTCTCATAGGAATGGAGCCTGGGGCCTTGGTGACCATCAGACCATGGATGAATTACTCTTGCATATACTCTTCAAAGCATGTACATTGTAAACAGACTAATACAGGGAAAACAGATGGGAGTTTGGAACAGTTGGTTGCATTCTGAATGAAAAGGATATGGGTATGGAGTCCAATGTTTGTTTGCTTTACACATGTCTTTATTCTAAATAAGTCTGTGGGATTTGGTTTGAGTGTGTGCATGCAGGCAGCACTATATATGCCTGCTTCAATGTGCTCGTTTGATTGAAAAGCCTGTTTGAAGACGTTGTGTTCTGTTAGTCCAAACATTGATTTGATTGTAGTAATATGCCAATCTCTGCTCTACCTGGGTGAACCAATTAATTTGTCACTCTCCCGCTCGCTTAGCAAGAACGTTTGCTAACTGAGATGGACAGTCAGAAGCTGATCTGAAAGTGTTTCCTCCCAGCCAGGCCTGCATGAAAAAGAAATGTAGGTTCTGGCCCATCAGGTTGCATTGATGCATGTAGGAGACTCCTCTGACAGCTAGTCCCTTTGGCTCTATTGCTCAGTTTCTTTGTGGTGAAACACTGAGGGAGTGTGTGTGTGTGTGTGTGTGTGTGTGTGTGTGTGTGTGTGTGTGTGTGTGTGTGTGTGTGTGTGTGTGTGTGTGTGTGTGTGTGTGTGTGTGTGTGTGTGTGCAGAGAGGGGGAACATAATGTTATTTATGGTATGGAAAAAAAACCTATATACGGGACTAAAAATGCGAGCTTTAACTGGAGCACAAAAAACATATACCCTCCAGAACTGCTGCTGCAGTAAAAAAAAATAATAGTGTTAAATTATTATTCAGATAGATCCCAGTCCTGTATGATGTAACAGTGATTACACTCCCCCACAATTATTTTATTTTCAAGCCGCAATTAAACCGTTCTTTCATCTATAGAGTGTCTTTAAAACTAAAGACAAAATATCTACCACTAGATTCATTTTTATACATTATCCATAACATACAACAGCACAGTCAAATCTATTCAGACAGGAATGGACAGTTTTAGTGTGTTATTGTTTGCCTCGGTTCCAGAGTCAAAAACAATTGCCCTAAATACTGTGTGTACAATGACATAGAAAAGCACATTTTCAGTTCCATTGGAATTCCACAGTGGTGAACTCTGCGAGCCGGAGAATCTTAAATTTAGAAAGCTGTTGAAGCACATTAGCGTTCATTACTTCTTACCTCCTCTGTGAGAGTAAAACTGCTCCACAAGAGAGCAATGGTTTGCAGACCGTAAAACACAAAAATGGATGTGAACTTTTTGTCCCATTAGTAACCAAGCTTAGCTTTAGTTTGTCTTAAAAATGTTGTGCAATTATTGATGAAGGTGGTAACTCAGTGTATGGCTTTTCAGAAAACTTCAAAGAAGCTATGACTGACCAGAAAGCCTAGCAAGTTTTAGTTAGCTCACCAGCTATACACCACGGTTCAGTGGCTGCTATAGTGTATTCATCTCGGCGAGGAGTATTTCTTACAGATGGACTGAAATGTACATCTTAGTTGGTTCGCTTTATTGTTATCTCCTGTTTTATTTTGGACTTACCCCTGTCTCTGTGTTTCACATCCTGTTCTCTGTGTTTTCCCGCCTTCTGCCCCCCCGCCTTGATTGTGGTCACCTGTGTCTCGTTATCCCCTGATTGTCTGTGTATTCAATCCCTGGGTGCATTCGAATTGTCCCTCCTATCTCCTTTCACTATCCACTTTACCTTAACCCCGGGGAAACGTCATGAGGTTAAGGAAAGATGTTAGGAGAATTCATAAAGGACTTAGGGAAAGGCGATCTCGTTGCTCTTACAAGCCGACCACATTTCCACTAGGCCACGTCATTAAATGCGACGGGCCGGCGGAGGTTAATGACGTGGGTCTGCCGTGTTGAAACTACAATGTTCAGAAAATGGACTACAGAAAACGCATCTAAAAAACTTTCCCCTGTGCCTTCTTACCGGTGAAATAATCCTAATTATCACAAGGTTGGGATTTAAATAAAAGCAATATAGACTACCAGGCTACAAGTAACAAAAGTGAAACCATCATCTTCCTGTCCACTCAGAAATCAACATCAAAATAAATATGATTGTATGAAATGAATTGTTACATTTCTGTAAGATATAACCTACACATAATGTTTCAAGCATACAAATGTACAACTGCACAAAGCATTCTTAAGTGAATGAAATATGTTGAATAAAACATCATCTAGATAAAAATGTCTCTTATCTTTTATCCCTTGATCTGTGTCACTTTACGATCATCGTTCATTTCCGTGAACAGTCGGATGCGCGACTTGCTTTAAATGTTGCGGCCGCAAGGAATTGTGGGGCAGGATATCTCATCTCCTTTCGTAAAGGATGGTCCGGTGTATCCTATGCTAAAGGAGGTTATAAAGGAAGCACTGACCCACCTTTCCTTAACTTTTAGAGAATTCGAACGGCTCTTATCATGGCCGCCACTTAAATGCTTCCGGGGTTAAGGTAAAGTGGATAGTGAAAGGAGATAGGAGGGACAATTCGAACACACCCCCTGTGTGTCCTCCCTCATGTCTTCCCTCGTGTCACCTCGTTCCAGCATTCTTTCTTGTGAGTTTAGTTTGTGTTTGACCATTGCATCCCTTCTTGACCTCTGCCTTTGCCTGCCCCTTTTTGGATTTCTTTGCTCTGCTATTTTGATTACCAGTGTACCGACCTGGAATGTTAAAATAAACTCTTTTTATCGCATATTGCCCTGCATGTGAGACCGCATTTTTGGGTCCATATATCTGTCTAGTTCTGTTCTGTTAGTGAAAACTGGACACGGGATGGAACCAGCTGGCTCAGACCCTCTCTGTGCTGCGCTACACGAGCAGGAGGAACACATCTCATGACAAGAGAACCCAGCTCAACACGGTCTACGGAGGAGTCTGGCACCTCACGGAGCATCAGAAGAGTTTCCAGTCAGCCATCGACTCTCGTGTTAGCTTATTGAACTCCCAATTTCAAAATCTCTTCTCTCGTTTGGATACGATGATTCCTCCTGATGATTCCAACTGTTCTGTTACACTACAATGTGTTGGATTTAGTATATTTCTGCAACCACTTAATTATTTTGTCTTTGCAGGATACGTTTACAATAAGATATAATTAGCATTTTACTGTCATCCACTGCACTTCAATTATTATGTTTACATGTGTAACATTTTACTTACTTTTGTATGTCTCCTTGCTTTGTTGTGAACATAAGTTCCTGTCTGTCATTGTTTCGAGATGGATGGTAATAAGTGTGACAGTGACTCGTGCAGCTTTAGCATGCTGTAGTTGTTGTGAGGTGATCAATTGTGAAGTGCCTACACAATCCAACAAAGACAAAGTGAACGCTATGCTCTACTGTCTTGCCATATTGATGTCATTTAGAGTTGAATAACGAAGACCACTGTTCAATCAATCAGTCAGTCAAACTGTATTTATATAGCACGTTTCAGACAAATACAATTGCAGTTCAATGTGCTTCACAAAAGTGAAGAAAAAATTATTGACAAAGGTAGTTTGAAAAATCATTGAGAGACTAACGCACACCAATAATTATATAATAAAATAACAATAAAATAAAGATGGATGAAAAAGTAATAAAAAGACAAAAATTGATGTAAGGTAAAAAGACAATCAAATAATGTTAAAATTGAATGAATTTATGAATGTCAATCGGTTATGTATTGCACCCCATGTACTTGAATCCGACATCAGTCCTTTGCTGCATGTCATCCCCCACTACTTATTTCCAACATTTCCAGATCTCTTTAGCTGTCCTGTCCAATAAAGACAAAAATGCCCCCCCCCAAAAAAAAATATATGTAAAAAGAGGAGAGGTAAGTGTTTTTTTTATGTTTAAGTTGAATTGATATACATAGATATAATATCAAAGACTTAATAGGTAGATTGGCTAATGTTTGATACAGATTGAATACTCAATTCAATGTACTGTTCCCTTTCATAGTTATGATTTGATAAGCAAAACATGTTGTTTTGCTTATCAAATCATAACTGTAAAGCTAGTCCATGTCATCAAACAAGGTCAATTACTATAAAATCTTCATAAAATGATCATCTTAGGTCATTGACAATAAATGATGTAGCAACAAATAAATGTGTTGAGGTCTTGTATGTATAGGCCTTTCAAGAGTTGTAATAGTGTAAGAGTAAATTAACAGAATGTGACAGAATAACACGATTCTTTGCCTCAAGCTGCTGCCATTACTCCAAGCTTAAATAGACAACTACTTGCTGTATAACTGAGATGGATCCTGTACAGCCTGTCTGATGTTTGTCATGCCTATCACTCCATGGGATGCCATGTATATGCAGAGCAACATTATTAAGCTTTCTACTCTAATGCTTTGTTTAATGTTACATTATTATCAATTGACTTTAGCTTCAGTTTGTTGAGTAGTTTCACATCTAAAATAAATTCCCTTTCTAGACCCAGATTTATTTGGTACACATACTTGACAAAAGCAAACACATACACACACACACACACACACACACACTCCCACAGAGCAGAATGATGTAAGTTTTGCCTTTGTTAGCACTGTCAATGTGTCAAATTATTGTACTGCATTGAATAGGAGTGTCAAAAGGAGCTCATTCAAAAGTGAAAACATCTCACTGAGACAAGGAACCTTTCTAAATAATTGTTTCCGTATGAGAAAACAGCACTGAGACATGTAACAGTCAAACCCTGCTCTTTACTTTAAATGCCAACATCAAACCTTCATGTGTTACACTTCAGGCTTATTCAGCGGAACAGACATGGAAAGCATGGCATCATTCCAGCGTTCCTTGTGCTAGGCTTCCGTACAACCTTTAACACTTGAGAGCACAACAATAGCTGTAAGCCGCTTTCCATGGTTTCTGACTCAGTCTGACTGTGTGGGACAGCCGAACAGTTATAAGGACATCAGTTTCTAAGGCTTAAGCTTCACACAGAGATTTCCTTTAGCCGCTTTTATCTCACCTCTCTTTGTCCCTTTGGAGACTTACCAGGGATAAGCTATTTGCTGTCATGGTTGTCGCAGCTGTGACATCTATATCGTCTACCGTTGTGTGAAACATTCTGAACTGTGAACTTTAAGCTACCTTCTGAAAATTTCCACCCATCCATTATACCCACCTCTTCCCTGAATAGTCCCAACAATAAGAACTGCATTAATATTTTACAATGCTAAAAAGACTGGATCTCCCTAAGCATGAAATGCTTTATTTGAATAGTTTCCCTGGACGCTGCCGTGCACATGAATAGAACAACGCTATGTTTATCCTCAAGTCAATTATTGATCAAATCCAATCAAGAAATTAAGATTAAGATTTACTTTTTACACTCTGTAAGTCATGAACACACACATGAAATATACACACACATGCAGAAACAGGATCCTATGGACATGCACTAATGGAGAGAAGCCAGAGTGACGGAGCGGCCCACAGCGGGCACTCCTGAGCTGATGGTGGGGAGGTGATCTGGCACCTCTCCAGCTACCAGACCAACTTCCATATTTGGTCCGCACCGGGACTTGAACTGGCAACCCTCCGGTTCCCAACCCAAGTCCCTACAGACTGAGCTACTGCCGCCCGACCACAGATATGATCTTTGAAAGAACAAGATAATCACAGCTGGTTACACATCCATTAATCCGTTAACAGTTCATTCTCAATGTTAATTAATTGAAAAAAAAATTTTGTTAATGTTATTATTGATAATCGACTTCACTTTAGCCGCCTCAAGTCAGCTGACCTCATATGCTCCTGACTCCTTAAAGAGACGAGCCTGTTGTAGAGGGTACCACCGAGGGTAGAGAAAGAAATTAATAGTACTTACCAAAGCTCTCATTGGCGATAGAAGCAATAGACAGTGAATGGAAGGTCCTGATGGGTCAAACAAATGAAATGTCACTAACCAGAGAACAGTGGACCTTCAGAGGGTAAGAAAACTGAAGGAGAAAGACTTGTTTGCAAACAGGTAATACATGAAAAGAAGTTTCTATTAGGCTACATTTAGATTTTCAAGACATACACGTGTGTAGTTAAGAATTTTCTGAGTAATCATGACCTCTTAACAAAAAGTTACATCTCCTGCATGTGCAATGACAGGCGAGGCAGTAGATCAGAAAGATTACCAAATGTGACCTGTATGCTGGATTAAACACCTGATAAGCAATGGATGCACCACTGACACAGATTATGCAGCTCCAGTGGGCCATATAGCAGAAAGCTTATCTATGGTAATAAACAGAATTGACCTGATACTAAATGTCACAGCACAGATAGCACTAGTAAAATCAGCGGTTGTTTGGTCAGGGCATTTTGCCTTTAATGTGCACTAGCTAAATGCAGACCTAAACAGGTAGTGGTGGATCCAAGGGGAAGGCCAGGTGCCACCCTTCAAATCAGCCACCCTAAATTCATAAACTGTGATTCATTGACTTTTTGCCTTCTCAGTGGTGTTAAAATCGAGTGTTTGGGTTGTGTTGCAAAATACTTCTGGTCTTTGTATGAATGCTTTTACTGTTGTTTGATCTTTAAAGGGTGACTGTTACAGTACACGTTCACTTCGAGTCCTGAAAGAATTAAGTTAAGAAGATATAGAAGTTGCCGCTCTGTTGTGTTACTTTTTAAAACTATATACAATAAAATAACATATTTGACTTGTGCAATGTTGGAAGTTAAAGTATATATTATAGTGGAGATATAAATGGTACTTTGAACCACCCCAGTCAAAACAAAGTCTGGATCTACCCCTGTCAACATGTAATAAATATATAGTACCAGCAATCAGAAGCCATACTTTACCTGCCTTGGCCGACTCACAGGGTTGGTTGGTGGTCAAATCATCACAAATACATTTTTCCATGCCCCTTTGACATTTTAGCATAGTAAACCAAGTTATGACTTGTTCTGCAGACCAAAAAGACAATTTAAATTTGTGCTGAACATAATGGTTCGTTTTCATTTCCAAGGAGTGTGTTCAACAGCAACAGACCAAAATGACTCTGGAAGCTAAAACCAATAAGAATAACTTCACCTTTGAAGTAGCAGTTGGTTGCTAAGCTTGTTAGCTAGTTCAAACTAATCTAGGGTTGCTAATCAATATCTCAGAAATCTGTTGAAAACCTTCAAATCTATGTAATAGATTGATCCATTAGATGCTACTTTGGTCTTTTTTATACATCATTTCAGGGGTCTTTTTCCAATACTTAATTTCCTAAATCTATACAACATGGCTTAATGTTTCTGAGTCTTATTGGAAAAAAAACATTATCTAACTTGGATGATTTTATTTTAGATCAATTTAAACACTTTTTGCATTCAATGATCAAAAAAATAAACCTTAAAAAAGGACTAGTTGCATGAGAGATTTAAAACAAAACATCACATTTTATTTGGGGGGGTTAAGTTTATCTGGATGAATTGTTGATAGCTATTTAAAAAAAATAAACATGAAGAACATCAGAATTAAGTTGCTTTACAGGAAAAAGTCACTCGTGTATTCTCATGAGCAGACAACTTTTATATTTAATGACATGAAATTTGTCTGGCAATATTTAAACATTTGTCATACCGTTGTTTTAATCCTGAATTCATGAAGACCAAACATTATTTCAGTAAGTATACAGTCAGTTGGAAATGTATGGGATTGAAAGAAAGTGCACCATATGCAGAAAACTTTAAACTGACATGACACTTAAACTGACATAATTCAGGTTATACTTGACTGAATAGACCGAGCTGAACTACGTGGAGGGAGCCCACATAAAACTACCTCCACACACAAAAGAAGAAGCTTCTACTGAGGGTTCTAAAAGATGTTGTTCAGTGAAAAGTATTGCGAAAATAAATCAATCCACTCATGAAAATGTTGCATTTCAAAAAAAGGGAGAGAGGCTAAATGTAAAATTGCTTTGACATTTGGATTGTTGGGTGGTTTGCCTTTGTTAGAGCTTGCATGGAGGTTGTAATTGTAAAAGTAATATGAATTACTATAAAACCTTTAACTACTGCAAACTTCTTCAGAAAATCACTCACAACCTCTAAATGCACACCATAATAAATTATACAACAGTATAAAGTTCCTACTTCGTCTTCAAAATCAAGTCCTCCAGTTGTTCATGTTGGTCTGAAATAATAATAATAATGTTCAAGAAATGGTAAAGCAACTCAATAACTCAATCCAACTGGCTGAAAAAAGCCTGATGAAACAAAGTATAATTTGTAACATGTTCATGTTAAAATATATAAAATAACCAGACCAATGTTAAATATTTAGTTGAATTGTTGTTCCAAAAGTTTTCATACCCACAGAGTTCATTTCATCATGTATCACTGGATTTCATCTGGTTGTCTGTCTTTCACGGGACCATTAGATACACCAGATGTTGAGAAGAATCCAGCCGCCAGCATAAAAGAGGGTTGGAAGACTATTTACTCGACTCAATGCAATGTGAATAAAACATACACCCGTTTTACGGTCTGCTAACATGACTTCCGACATAGTCTTGTCACATAATGTTCTGAAATGTAGTTTGTTAAATAATTAAGACAGCAACTCCAGTGATCCCCTGCTATTTCATACCATTGACTAAGTTTTTTTGTTAATATTTTGTTGAAAGATTCACCAACGACTGAACTTTTATACTGTAGGTTTTAGGAGTAAAGCTGAGGTTTGATGTAATTTACACGTACAAATTTAGCTTTAATCTGATGTTATCCACCCTCTTCTACAAGAGGCTGACTGTTTGGGTAAAGTTAAGGTCGAGAAAACAAAGTACGGCACAGAAGTTGTCTTAGAGACTTTGCCTCACAGAGCAACAGTTTGCAGTTGTCATCATGAAATATTGTTTTTTATCTCTTTTTTTGCCTGAAGTAACCATAGAGTGACTCCCAAAATAAATAGTCAAAAAGACCCCAAGGGAGCCTTTTCCTCTTTTCTAATTATATCCCTCAGTGAACAAATAAATAACGTTGTCGTACAGAGAAATAGCATCAACAGTACTCCCTCCTCCCTGAGATGAGTGTGCACTGAAACTATTTGCTATCCTCAAATCAGTGATTGTCCAGAATAAACATTATATCAGTAGCATTGTCATGATTTTTTTTTTACACATTGTTGCCTCTGTATTCTGTTCCATGCACCTTCATCTCTCCCCCCTGTCATCATGCCTGATTAAAACTCTCTTTGTGGCTGCCGGAGCCGTCATTTATGTCATTGCTGAGGACAATCCTGTGATTTCCCAATGGTGTCTGCAGCCAGGGACAATGCTCTACTTAACAATTTCTCAGATGGATCAATTTAGCTGTGCAAAAACCTGAAATGGTTTCTTGAGGCAGAGAAACTGATTTGGTGCCCGAGAGAAGTGACACACCTGCCAGATAAGATAACATGACTCCATGAATCTGAATTTAACCCTTTCCGGAGTACAATGTCATCGCTCTCTGTTCACTGTGCCATCAGAGCAAACACTGCAACATTATACAGATGTCAGTGACAGTCTGCAGGCATATTGGAATGTTTAGATAGCTAAATATTTCCAGAGATATTGCATTAATTCTTCCATGTAGTAAAAAAACATTGAGAACATCCTGGTGGTGGCCAGTTAGACCTGAAAGAGGGTGGGGTAGGTGCAGGGCAGTTAAAAAAAACACAAAGAGGAGGGAAAAGGATATGATTTTAACATCATCCCAAGAGTGAGTTTTTATTACTCTTGATGCCTTTAATCAGGAGTATGAAATTAAAAAGATTATATAAGTTAAAAGAAAGAACACCATGGATGATAGGACATGGGATTTCTGTTTAAAATATTTCTTAAAGCTGCATGGTTGGGACCTGTATATGTTGATGTGTGTAAAGATGGTTTTTGTAATGAGTCTGGTTCTGCTCGAGGTTTCTGCCTGCTAAAAGTCAGTTTTTCCTGGCCGCTATTATTTTGCTAAATGTTGCTTAGTGCCTTGCTCATGGTGGATTAATGCTAGTTTTGTAAATCATATAACAAAGAGTAAGGTGTAGACCTGCTCTTTGTAAAGTGTCTTGAGGTAACATTTGTCATGAATTGGTATTGTAAAAAAATCAATCAATCAATATTAATTGATTGACTGATTGATTAATTGATTGATTGATAATGGCCAGAATTTGATATCCCTATGGAGTGAAAGTCCCACCTTACCAGTAATTATGAAGGAAAGGGCAAAATGGAAAGTGGGTGTTGCAAATAAAGTCAAAAACGATACAAATCTTATTTGTAAACGTTTTTGACATCGTTCCAGTACGGGAAAGATACTCTTTACAGATCAAAATGGTTGTAAAAGAAACGTGGGCTGTTATTTAACCATGAACAATATATTTTCAATATCTGTATGGCTTTTAAAAATAACAATGTTTTTCTAAATTATTTTAACCTCAGAAAAAAATGTGGTCTTGTTCTATGACGTGTTATTGGACGAGCTATCAAAATGGCCACAAGTGTTTTTATTTATTAATTTTACCCTCAGAGTTTAGCATGACAGTCACATGTGACATTTTTTTCACCCTGATGTGTTCACTTGAAACATCTTACACTCATGAATTAAAAACATTCTAAGTGGATACAGCTTGAGCATTATCCTTTTATAAGACCCAGCGCTGCCACATAAAATGAATAATGCAACACAACAAGGCAATAAACGGTGCGTGACTTGTGTCTCGGCTTCATATAGCCACATCAAACCTTTTTGAAGTTTCACCTCACGGCCCCGGCTGTCCTCTTGCTTTAATCATCACACCTAATAATGGAGGAGGAATGCCTACAAAATCAAATGCGATCAGACAGCTGCTCACCTTTTGGAGCACGCTGTAATTATAAATCAGGGGGCTTTTCATTTTATCCTGTTATAAATCAATGGATTTCCTTGGTGACTAAAAACATTAGTCTTCTTTACTTCTCTTTTCCTGACACACAAATCAAGGCCTGTGCTCATCTGAGACAATGTGTACTTAGAGGTGAGCTCACCTGCCAGCGTGCTGGAAGTTTACCGTCAACTCAAATTGGATCAAAATGATCCTAATATGATGTTACTTTATGATGAAAACTCATTTCACCAACATCTGAAGGTCTTTGGAATGAGACCAAAAGTTATTTAAGACCTAATTGCTTATAGCAATGGAGGGAACAGCTGTTCACAAATGTATCTTAGCTTAAAATTGGGTTCGTTGGTTTACGGTAATGTTGGGCCTTAATACGGGGCTGATTGAGAGGAAATTTTCAATAACTAGATTTTAATTTGTACAGTGCCAAATACATAAAAGAGGTATCTCGTGAGCATTTACATATAGCGCCTGTATAGATTGTATTATTATTTACAGACGATGGCTGACATACGGTGGCCAACAAGTGCATTCACGCTGCAAAGGCCCAAACAATTCCCATTCCAAAAATATTAATTATTCAACAAATCGCATTTGCAGATGAAAAGTTTTCCTGACAGGACTATGTCAGAACTCATGTTCAGAGACAAGATAATGTGCATTTTTTTTCCCATTTATTTATCTAGTCGAGAAGATACTCTGCCATGCTCTTTTACACTGGACGTTTGTTTGTACTCTTCATTTAGTGTTTCTGTGGAAGACAGGAAACCAGATGAAAAACTCTGTTAAATGAGTATATAAAGCAATCCCACTGCAAATAAAAAAACTATGCAAATTCAACATAAAATCCACTAAATATTACTTCTTTTTTTTCCAGTTTTCTGCTGGTTCCTGTCATTGAATTTGTGTTGGACTTTTTGTTACATTCCCCAAGATGGCTAGGGGATGATGGGAGTAACAATAAATTATAACCCAGGGAAAAGAAATAGGAACTAAATATAAGCAAAGTTTAAAATGGATTTATTAACAAACTAAAGCAAAATGTGCAACACTAAACATGCTTCTTCTAAAAAACACCAAACAAAAGAGAAGCCAATCTATCTCAAACACAATTCAAAACTAACAATCAACATATAAACAATAAGGTCTTAATCAGAACACGATCCTTCCACAGAAGGCTCACACTAAATTTCTCAACGTCAAAGACACACGCAGCCCAACGACCCACTGGCAGCCTCCTCTCTCCTGCTCTTTATAGTTTGCCCCTGATTAGTAATTAGCCACAGGTGTGGCTGAGGCGCAACACCTGGGGAGCACACACAGGAGAGAGAGAAAACACAAACACACAAAAAAACTACGGCACGTAACACTTTTGCATGGGTTGACTTGTGCATTTGCAGCAGGTGTCTTCTTATAGGAGAATCGTTTGGGCTGTTGCAGCATGAACTCTCCTTCAGCATTAGGCACAGTTCAGATAAGTCAGCCAGAAATAGACTCATTGGTGGAAGGCCATATGCCGCAGCAGACTGATTCAATTCTTTGCATTGGCCGAACATATTTACTTAAAGCCATCCTCTGTAATGATGCAAAGAGGTATTTTTTCCCCTTTTCTCCTGAAAATCACTTACACAAAGTGAACCAGAGATGGTTACAAAAAACATTCAACGTTTTCTTAGTTTGTTTTTTAGCACTTTGGTTCGATTCACATTTTAAATTGTGCATTGTCTAAATGTCCTTGGACTCTTCCCTGGGCTTTGTCTGACTTTTTAACAGCTTTCTTTGTATTATTCATTAGTCCTTGTATCTTGAATTCATATAATACAGGGAAAGAACAAGTGATATGCATGTTATTTGACCTTGGAACGCCAATTGTAAGAACAAACTAAAGAAAACTATGCCTATCTCAGTTCTATTTAAAGGCAGAATGTGCGAAATGAAGTGGAGAAGGGTTGTAGGTGTGCTGCTGGAGGAGAACGGAGGCTTCAGAATAGCGAAGGTGTCGCCAAACAGCAGTTTGTTTTTGGTTAAATACTGGTGCTCAAGGGCGACATCTACTGGATCAAAGTCACACATTCTTCCTTAAAGTTAATTCGATAGGAAACTCATTTAGTGTCGTTTTTTTTGTTTTACTTTATTCTATAAGCTGCTCAGTTGCATTAGAAGGATGAACTCAGAATAAACTCTATGTCCAGACCTCTATTTGCTTAATTGCATCAGTTGACTCAACAGTGCATCCATTCATAAGCTCTCCATCCCCTTTATCTGAAAACACTGCAACATGCAAGCTGCTGTCCTTGAGATCTGTTAGCTCGCCTGCATGTTGTTGGTGGAGAAGCCAAGATACTTACCCTACACATGTCCTTGGTGTGTCTTCATCCAGTAAAGGGCGAGCACGTCGCATTTATAATCAGAAAAAGGGCACGGCTCTGGAAATGGCATAGAGAGGACTGTTTCTCATTCAACAAGCGGAAACATGGAACAGCTCGGCAGGCCGTGCAGGAAGAGCTACAACTCCACTTAATTTCATAACTCATGCACACCACTTGTGCAGATCTATTTTAAGGCCACATTATAATGGCTTATTTGTGCAGAATAAACTGACAAGACTGCATAATCCTAATTCATTAATCAGAGGTTTTTTGACTCAGCAATTTGATCCCTGTTTGATATTCTGCTTGTTTATGCAACCCTGTCTCTGATTAATCGTCTCCATATACATCTAATCTGCATCAGCAATTTAGTGCTAATGCAGGAAGGGACAATATATTTATGGCAACAAAGAAGAGTGTGTTAGTGAGACTGGTGGATGGGTGTATTTCTACAGCGTACAAGAGTGATTTATTTTATCATTCTGTTTCTTTTTTTATTATTAGACATGATAACAGTATATCATCTTTTGTACTGCCTTAATTGTGATTGTATGACCTCATTTATAGGTTTGTTGTGTAAGAAACATTCAACAATAGCTTGAAGGTAACGTCTGTGTATTTTATTGACATTTCAATGCCTGCACATTTTCACTGCTGACATTTTGCAGATTCTTTATTTTTTATCAGAGATAATATTTCTGAGCTTTTTCAGAGCAATTTAATGGTGTTGACAACTTCAACATAAAATGAATGGTCAATGTTTAGATATTGGAAAACACCACATGAAAAAAATATTCGTAAAAACAAATGTTTGTGTTGTCTTTTTTTTTTTTAAATAAGTGGGCTGTTTTTGTGCAAGCACAAAAGGACTATTATTGTATGGTTAGGATGAGCCAACTGACTTTGAAAATGTGCTCAGACAATACATATTTAAACACTCACTACCTGTATGTGACCAGAATTTAAACATTACAAGTCAAATGATAATTTACCCCTTGACCTTCACTCCCTCACCCTTATATGCTAAGCTATCATTACCTCTGCCCAGGATATAACTGTTAATGTATAGGGGGCTATAAGATCGCCCTTAATAGAAACTGGGTTTTTTTGTGTGTTTTTTTCTCTCAGTTAAACACTTCTCATACAGGATAACATGTCCAACCTCTATTCACCTCGGCTATACTCATTCTGCAGAGTTACAGACACAAACCTTCAACTCAAAAATTCAGTGCCCTTGAGTACAGAGCTTCTCACAATGCAAACTTCAGGACTTCCTTCATTTAGTGAAAGTTAAACAGTGGACAGGACTTCAGTTGAATGCATTCACACCCAAAGACAGTATCTTATCAAAGCACACAGAGAAAGTAAGGGTTCTCTAATTTAAAGTTAAGTTTGAATGTCAAAGTCATGTATCGGCCCTCGCTTTGTCGGGAGTCATTTACTTTTTATGGAACAGAATTCTAAAAGTTCAGTTCTGTGACAATCATATTATAAATTCCCTACTAACTCAGCTCAAACTCAATAACTGAATACAGTTGGCATATGCAAAGTTTAGCCAAGCCTACCTGAGGTGTGGTCGCTTTGGTAATTGGATTTTACAACCACAAAAAGACTGAGGGAATAACACATTTAAAATCAACTACAATATTTTTAGTAATTCATGCAGTAATGCAATTTTATTTGTATAGCACATTTCATACAAATGTAGACTCAATGTGCATTACAGAAGACAAAAATAAACAAACACAATACACACTGATTAAAAAATTTAACAAATATATTCAAAAGCACATTTTAAATAGAATATGTGTTATATTTCCTTTGTCCCTAGCAGGGAGAGTAAGGTATGTTAGGCATTATTTTAAATATGTGCTATAGGCACAGGGAGTCACGTCGTACTTAATCATTTGAGCCTTTTTCCCATTCATTTACTTAATACAGCTTCCCACTATTCCTCCAAAATGAAAGAGAGCAAACCTATAGACAAAATGCCTTGGAATTAAGTCTTTTGTAGTTTCCATCGACCTGGGTAAAGCCTCATTCCATTTTCCTTAAAACAGTGTAGGATGAGGCCCTAAGCTGTTGCAGCATATAAGGAAATTGATTGCCCGGTAGCTCAAAAGCTAGATGCTAGAAACTAGAGTTAACAATTCTGCCCTGTTTCAAATGCCTCATGAGCCCAGAAAAAGGGGATGAAATATCCCACCTCACTGAGGACAGTACCCCCCATGTTTTCAGGGATGAAGTTGACTTTTTGAGGACTGACTGATAGGCCGTATAACAAGCAAATGGCAAAAGAACTATTTACCTAGACGTATAATGGAGCATGTAAAATGTAAAAGAGCTCTGTGGTGTATTTACTTTGTCCATCAAATAATAATCATTAGATTGGCCATGATGTTGGTTGGAGCCACCAGCTCAACACAGCTACTGTATCTTTATCGAGTCATCATTTCAACATGGAATCACGTCGCTGTAAAAACTGCTGGAGTCACATCAGCACTTCTATTGGTCAGTCCTTTGACCTTAAACAAAATCAGGTCATCCAACAGCTTTTCCTTCAATATTTCAACTGCATTTTTTGGTGTAAGTGTGATTTAATATATTATCTGAGACAATATGGTGTAACGGTAATGACAACAGACCACGTTCAATTACCGGTTGTTTATCATAATTAGAGTTGGTAGTCTCTCTAACTATAATGAATGAGCCGTGCTAAGGGCAAGATGTTGGTCAGCAAATGAACATTCAGCTTCCCTGTCTATAATGTCTGCCATTAATCTTAGTCAGCTCTTCACTCAGTCTGTATGTTTTTCATAGCTGATGTTTTGTAAGACACATCCTCAGTCATGGCGTTTCTTTTTTCTTTTTGTCAGGTTCAAGGAGCTTAAAAACAAAAAAGAAAAACCATGCCAATTATGAAAGTTTAAAAATGTAATCAAAGTCGTTTCATGCAGCAAACATTCAAAGAGGATATAACAAAGATGAGAGGAACAGGGTTTGGAGAAAAATGTATCAATTCGACAAAACTAAGCAAATACATAGATCCCCTATTGCACCTCTATGGACTCAAAGCTGTCTACACTAATGTCTCCCAAGGACGTAAGAAGACTTGTGTTCTAACTTATGCTATAGTCAGTGTTGGGCAAGCTACTTGTTCTACAATATTTTATTTTATTTTCAATTCACCAAAGCTACCCAGGAGATATAAAGCAAACTAAGCTACAGCAAAACTAACTTTCTAAACAATTTTCATACATTTTTCCCCTAATCTAAGATCCAACTTTTGTACTGTTTCCTTATGTGTTGTGCACCTCTTCCCTCCTTTATGATCTGTAGTTAGCTGCTGACAAACTGCTAGCTTGTATTTGCAGACTGCGCTGGCAATGGTTTCCTGAATAGGAGTTTGTTATGTTAGCTTGTTCAGGAATCACCTGCATGTGTGTTCCCCAGTAGATTAAGTTATGTTCGCTTGTTTGCACTTTCCCCAGCAGGTAAAGATAGATTGTGGTAAATAATTAACTTATCTCATTACTTATTTTGTGAAGTTCATTAAACTTTCTACAATTTCATTCAAAAAAGTTATATACGTCTGTATTTGGTAGAGTGTTTTTTTCTATGTTCTTGAGCAGCATGATGCTTCTTTTGCTACCATAGAGTGCCACAGGAATGAGTCCTAAAACCTCGAAGTAAGTTAGCATTTGAGAGCCATGGGGTCTAACGTCTAATAGTCAATGGGGATTATGAATGGGTTTGTGGTTAGACGCCTCTAATAAGGTCTGTGGTTAACACAAGCTTAAGAGATGTTGGTGTTTTGTTAGACCACATAAACTACGTTAGGTAATACTCCCACTTGTGAAGTTTGAAGTTTTTATGCGTCTTTAAAAAGGCGGTTTCTAACAAGTGGCTAAATGTGTCTACAGTGGTTGTCGGGGACATTAAACGTCATCACGCCGGACACAGAGGCCGGGAACTCTCGCACTAGTCGGAGATGTCTCCTGTAGGTTTAATCTTTAGGTTAAGGTGAATACTATGTTAGTGAACAATTTATTAAGCTACGTGGATTAGTTTATTGGAGATCGTCTGAGGCATAACGCTAGTGACGTCACAATCATCCGACCGTGGTGTAGTTCGCTTGTAGCATAACGTTAGCTTTTTACTTCTGTCGGCTGCATTAACGCTTCAAACATCATAAAAATGGTGTTCATCTGTGAAGATTATCCTGATGAACAAAACGCCTACGCTTCAGAAACGTGCGTTTGCCACAGAGATTATTTTCTGCAATGATCCAAAATCCAATGCAAAAATCCCATAGGCGAATTCTCTTTAGACCCCATGGCGATGCTACTTCCGGGTTGGCCTACAAAAATATGTTGTATGGTTTGTTCTCTATTGCCACAAACAATAAGCAGCACACACCCATCTTCAGAGGGCAGCTCTGCATAGACAAAGAGCACATAAATCATACATGCAGCATGCAGTATTGATATGGCAACATTCATCCTTCTGTCTCTTACATTGCCCTGGTCCCTCCTAAGTATGTATATATTCGTATTACTGATTGCAGAACATCTTATCAGCAAGTGGATATCAAAGTCTAGTGTGTATTATAATTCCCCGACAATAAATCTATTGACTTTGATGATTCCAAAAAACAATTTCTTATATAACCAGCAGGTCTAAATAAAAAAATGGGCCAGTCCAACTTGTAACCTCATCTCCCACAAAAATGCATTTCTTACAAATACAGCTGTAGCCGTGCTAAATAAAAAATATATATTAACAGGCTAA
This sequence comes from Labrus mixtus, assembly GCF_963584025.1. Lineage (NCBI taxonomy): Eukaryota > Metazoa > Chordata > Actinopteri > Labriformes > Labridae > Labrus > Labrus mixtus. Next base: position 23,234,556 of record NC_083624.1, read on the forward strand.
TGCAAACAAAACATGTCAACATTGAAGTCATTAGCATGCTGACATTAGTATTACTGTACCTTAAAAGAGATCTGTGTGGCTGTTGACTAAGTGTTGTTTACACTTGAAGTCACAGACAACTGTAACGTTTTATTAATAAATTGTACAAAATAGGCCCCGCTTTGTTACCTTGATAACATATTGCCACTGTTTGTAACAAAATTAAATTAGCATTTAGTAACTTGGGATTGGGGCTCTGACACACAAAACAATGTAATGTGAAATCGCCCCAAGGGTTTGATCTGATGAGATTTTGAACAACTTTTTGCTCTGTTGGTATTGCCTATTCAAGGGGGGGACTGTTGTGTCTCTGTTACACCTCATCTTTAATGTAAAATGCATGGAGGTGAATAGTTGAAAGATTTTCAACTTGAGCACTCGGAACGGCTGCACCAAAAAGGCGTTGTGCACAGAAAAAAGGACGCTGGGCACTGCGCTTTTCCTCCAGGCGGACACCTGCTGCTGCGAAAGCTCTCTATTCATGGAAAAAACAATTATAAAAGGGCACCAGCGCTAAGTGGACGCAGTGCCTTCTACTACCAAACATATCCCTGTTAATATGTTTGGTAGTGTTAGAAATACATACCAGCTAAAATGCACAACTAAAACTGCTCATTAAGCCAACTCTTATCTTATCTGGAAAAATAAAATGCAGTAAAAAAAACTATGCCAATGACTGGACTGTGAAGTATGCATTCTTTCAATGTTGTATAGGGACTATTGGATAAGAATACATTTGTCACATGAATTTAAGGTCAGGGTTCTGCAGTCAAACTGTAGAAAGATGATGAGTAGCTGTATGTTGTAGCCTCGGGCCACATGACTTTCTCATTGAAAGTGACAGACTCAATAGCTATTTCTGTAGGCCTGCGAGAAAAAAACATGGTCAGAAAAACCTTGTCACATTGATAGCCTACTTTTTCATGAAGAATTTGCATTGATGGCAACCATTTTTATGTTGTTCTGCCTCTTTCTAGTACAAGGACATTTTCTTTTATCACAGTGAAAGTTGTCTCTATAATTGTGTTGCAGTGGAGCCTGTCAGATTTCATGAATACTAAATTAAAAAAAAAAAAAAATTGGAAAGAGGGGTCAGGCTATATATTTGTATTTTAAACCCTTATTCATTATTTATTGCACAATTTTCATACAGATTTCACAAACTTGGGCCGTACTTCTATCTATCTATCTATCGTACTTCTTTATATCTTTCCTTTTCTTTATTTAGAAGTAAAACAGTTGTTACTTTTATAATTTTACGACAGTGCCGGTGAAGTGCCCGACAAAAAGTCAGGAAAAAAGTTCAATGTACTATTGAGTAAGTTTGTTATAATGTTTTTTTCTTCAACATTTAACCATATAAATATTAAAGCAGGAAGATTTTTTCCAACAACTTAACATATGTTTGATTTTTAGAAACAAGGAGTCCTAACAATAGCCTGAGCTTATACATTTGGATAACACCCACACCACACTGTATAGATCAACTGGTGGGTTGGGACCCAAAAGTGGGTCGTGGAGCCTTTTTCAAAGATGTGTGCCTGGAATCAAAACTATGTCAAAAAGTCTCTGGTGCTCTCTTTCTACTGTCTTTTATGACAGAACTGAGGTTCAAACTGCAATAGTTGTTCATCAAATAAAGATGATTGGTTATAAAATATCCAGAAATGGTGTCTTGATTTCTCATTAAGGAGTTTGTGGTGGGTCCTTAGGCTAGACCAGTTGAGAACCACTGATCTAACTAGCCCTGCACCATAACATGTGATACCATACATTGATACATACCTGTCAGCACACTTACTTCAAAACAACCAACTATAGCACTGTGATGTGTTTGGCACCACATCAAAATGTACAAGTTCTGTTCTGATGGCTAATTAAGATTAGGTCTAAAGTTTTACTAATCATACACAATTAAAGCAGCAATCAAAACATTATGTTCAATAACTGCTGAAGATCTTTTATCATTTTAGTATTATTGTCAGGTAGAGTTTGCATAAACAAAAAGATCATCCTTCCCAAATCTGCAGTGCTGCTGTCTTTGTCTTCATTTGATGCACGCTCACTTTTGGCAGCCCTTGTTTATTTTCTCTTGTGGAGTGGATGGATGGCCAAATTGCCCTACCATCATTACGAGTGAAATTGCTCCTGCAGCAGGGGTTATAAAGTGGACCTTGTTGCAATTTTTAAAATGATGGAACTGTCAAATTGAGTGGCCAGGCTCGCAGTGCATTACAGAAAGAATGGGCTTGTTTTCATTTACCATTTTACACAGCCTAATGCAATGGAAGCCAGCCCTGCTAAACCGGTTAGGGATATTGAATGAATAATACCGGTGATTGAATATAAAAAAGGCTTCACAGGAGACCCACTGTATATTTATTATCAGTGCTTTCAGATAATGCAGGCTTTTAACCCTGCTTCGACCACTAAAGCTAAACACAGATACATGACAGAACCCAATGGTGGAGTAAAAGCTCTGTTTGATGGGCACAATGAGCACCATCATGACATCAAGTGTTGCTTGAATGCTGGCCTCTCCGCGTAACCCATCTTCAGACACTCTTAGTAAACCAAGCTATGTGCTCATAATGACAGCCTGGTTTAGTCAAGATGTTTCTAATGTCTTATTTCTTTGTCAACGTATTTTTATACATCATTAACATAACTCAATGACCCTTTAAAACACAACTGAGCGATGGACTTATATTCCCATTGATATCTCTTATTGTTTTCTCAATTGTTTTCCATCCAATCTTATTATTATTTCTGAAGTAAATGGGATCTGTATAAAAGGGTCTACAATCATCTGAGAAAATACTGTTGTATAAATATATGTTCAATCGATCCTTGTTTTAGTTAGATGTTAGAATCCAAAGTTCAATCTAAATCCTCTAAATGCAAATTTCTTAAACAAAATATGGCAACCAATACAAGCACAAAGTGTTTAATGTCAGCATAAGGTAGCGTAGTAATACACACAACACTGGTGGACTCCCTGTTTCATCACCTTTACAGTTGCTAATGTTAGAATTAGACAGATTACTCTATTATCATCCTAAGGTGTTGTACCGCTAATACTACACACACCTTTACCATTATTACTGACATTGTAGCTATAAATCTATCTTATTTATTATTGTTGTTGCACTGTTTGTCCCTATCCTATTTCTTCTTCCTGCATCTCTATCCAAACCTTTTAAGCCCACCATAGTTTCATCACATGGTTGTTCAACATGAGTCGAGTTCCGCTTGATTTTTCTGCCTCTTAAAGGAAGTTTAAGCATTTGTTATGAATTGGCCCTAAACAAATACAGATTGGTTGATTGATTGAGTGAGCGTAGATTATACACAAAAAGGTGAACCTAGGTTCCATATTTTTGCACCACAGTTTTAGTGTGTACTGTACGTAACTAACTGTAGAAAATGATATGTTTTATGCAAATCACATTATTCCAGTCAACAAGCCTGTTAGAATTAACCCCCACCAGCTAAGAAGCGCTCACTTTTGGGCAAACCTCTCTCTCTGACATCCCTCCATTAGTGAATGTCCACAGGACCTGTTTGTGCATATGTGTGTATTTGAGCCTATGTGTGTCAAGCATGTCTCAACAACAAAGAACATTTAAACATACAAACATTTAATTTCCCCTCACAGGATTAATAAAGAATATCTTCTTCTTCTACTCATCTGCTACTATTTATGACTCGCTGAAGTCATACTCCCAGCATGCATGTATTGTTGTTTGATAGGTTTTGCATTTTGTGTACGAAACACATTTTCAATGTAAATAATTATTTATTGAAGCATGATAGATTACTGTAGTTCCCTGATCTGTTGTGGCTTGATAAATTAGATATGTGACTTTTATATCCCAGACTTGTTTGTAACAGGAGCCAAATATAGGAATGTCTCCCATTAGACAACTGAGCTGTCAAATGGTTGATTATTTATCTACAGATGCTTGATGGGACCTAATGGGCGCAGGATGTGAATTAATAAACAACGCTGCATGCTACATATGTGGGCAATTAATAGTGCTTAACGAGAAAGGAGACATACGGCTGGTGATGGGCCTGACTTTAACAAAGTTGGACGTTCAGGGCAACTCCTCCATCTCACTGTCAGACACATTTCTTAATGGGGGGTGGGGGGGGGGGGGGGGGGGGTGAGAAGCTGGGGACAGAAAGCTTTTAATCATGGAATTGGGATAGAGCAAGCTAGGTGAAAGAAGAATGCAACTTTTTTGTTCTAGTATGCTATTTATGTTACGACTCATATCTGGACTTAAATGAAAGTACAGTAATTGCACCTTAGTGCACCTTTTGTTCAACATGCAGAGTTAACAAGGGTCGAGGATCAATGTGTGTTACAGGGTCATGTGTTTATTTTGCTGTACTGTTTTTATAAAACACATTTACTCACAAAATCAGGGAAAATGTTCTAGTAAATGTGGATTATATCTGCTAAGACTGATTTTATAAAGGCTCCAAAATTAACCATTGCTATGGAAGTAGCGGCATATTTCTCTAAGGAAAAGATATATAGTCTTTTTAAATCAATAAAATCAGATAAAAGTCAGCATTTTTAACAGTTTGTTGGATTTCTTCAGTTTTTTAGAGTCTTTCCGAAAATAACAATGCATTAGTTTCTTTGAATTGGCATTGGAAATGGTCATTTCAGGAGTGATTCTTATGGGACATTAGACCAAGGAATGTTTTGAATATCCATTTTAATGGAGCAGGAGCTGGCAGCAGAGTTAACATGGAGGCTCTCTTTTTCTATCTGTTTAGCAGAATAAACGGTGGTCAACCATAAAGGGATCAATGTGACACAGCATCTTTCTCATTAATCAATATGAAGCGGAAGTCTACCAGTTACAGGTCAAGGATTACATCATATTCAGCCTGTAAGACTGTGTAATCAGCCAAGAAAACCTATAAATTAGACAGAACCTTACCAACCTACACATTTTACCCATTTGAATACATAATTTAACCCTAACCCATTTTACAAACTTTTCCTGTATTTGTTTATTTTTTTGCTGCAGTCAAATCAATTTTTTTTTCTCTCGCAAAGTAGAAGAAAAGTTTCTGAAGTTGGGCAGCATAGGCGCCATTCATATTCATAGAGAGTGAAGTGAAGTGCATTATAAAACATGGAGCCCATTCTCGAGCTTGGTGATTCAGCACTGGGCTTGTCTCTATCAGATAAGATGACAGACTAATATTGATGGCTCTTGTCCTTGCTCAGGCTGATACTGTACGGTGAACAGTGAAGCGGGGCCGGAGCTTTCCCCAGGGCTTCCCCTCGGCTTTGCAATGCAGCCAGAGTGACAGACAACTGCTCCAGGTGGATAATCCTCTGAGGATACAGACTGAATAGTTAATGAGAATCTGGGCAAAGTAATGTGGTCATTGTATTCCAGGCAATGAATAGCAAGCACATTTTTTCAATTATTGACAAAATGTCCTTCACCTGATGAGGTCCAGGAGCAGTGCTTTGGCCTGTGAAGAGTTGTTGCTTGTTGTGTTCAGTACACAAAAAGAGCATCCATCATGGGTGACTGAACAGGTGCTCCCTCTGATCATGTTTTCTGAATTGTCACTGGCAAATTGAAATGGATACATCTGAAATTTTTATCTATATCTAAATGTTGGTTTTATCTTTCAAAAAAGTGTGGCTGTGTATTTTTGGATGTCATAAAGAGATGGCCTTGACTTCTCCCAGCATAGCAGTGTGTAGCAGCCCCACTCTGACATCTCTTCACTAATCCATGTCCACAGGTCATGTTTGTGCATGTGTGTGATTCGGACCTATGAGTGTGAAAACCATGTCTATCAATGACAGACTGTAAACCGGAATTTCCCCTCAGGGATTAATAAAGTATATCAAATTCAAAAATTCAAATGAATCCGCCTGCTTTCAGTGTCTCCACCTTTAGCCAATTTAACCCTGGCATTGGCTTCAGAAGCCCTGTAGTTGTTAATAGGGACTGGATGGATGGACAGATGAATGGATGGATGGAGGGATGGATGGATGAACGGATGGATGGACAGATGGATGGGTGGGTGGATGGATGGATGGATGGATGGATGGATGGATGGATGGATGGATGAATGGATGGATGGACAGATGGATGGGTGGGTGGATGGATGGATGGATGGATGGATGGACAGATGGCTGGATGGATGGATGGATGGCTGAATGGATGGATGGACAGATGGCTGGATGGATGGATGGATGGATGGATGGACGGATGGATGGATGAACGGATGGATGGACAGATGGATGGGTGGGTGGATGGATGGATGGATGGATGGATGAACAGATGGATGGATGAATGGATGGATGGATGGATGATGGATGGATGGATGGATGAATGGATGGATGAACAGATGGATGGATGGATGGATGAATGGATGGATGGATGGATGGATGGATGGATGGATGGACGGATGGATGGATGAACGGATGGATGGACAGATGGATGGGTGGGTGGATGGATGGATGGATGGATGGATGGATGGATGGACGGACGGACGGATGGATGGACAGAGATAGATAGATGTAAGAAGAAAATAACCAATTACCTAATTGCATCCATGATTTCTATGCAAATGGAGGGCTAAAGACCACTTATCTTTGTACTTACTGCAGCATTTAAAACTATGAGATTTGCCTCAGCACCCACTTTCTTAAAGCTAGTGGCTATGTGTAGCACAGTATCCAATATGTCTTCCAATAAGTTCCACTGAAAAGCCATTAGACCCACACTGCTCCTTCCATCGAAAACCCTAATGGCCTTCTGCTTGGGACAGGTGCTCCACAAATTGCTTCCCCTAAATGATTAATGAGTGAAGATTTATAAAAGGAACAGCCCAACTGTGTGGACTGTGTGCACTGAGTGTGTGTCTTTGTGTGCACTGGACGTGGTGGTGGTTGACAATAAGTAACAATAAGTTGGAGACTTCCTTTGCAAATCTACTCTTTGATCTGTATTCAAAGCATCTTATTCCCTTCTATTTACTTTATCACACTCAGGTAACAGTTTATTTTAATTGGTTCATAAGGGATGTGTCTGGAAGGGACTATAAAATGAAATACTAATTATATTTAAAATGAAGGTGTACCTGGTGCTTTTTATCACCTCCAACACATGCAGACAAAAACATATATGACTCAAATGATGTATGCATGTGCAGCATTAAAAAATGATAAATACCATGAGTGGATAATGAATTCAGTGCTCCACATGTGTCTGGGTTGCTTAACTTTTATTGACCCCTGGTACCATCTGTTGTGCTCCACTATATGCGCGCTATGACTTGCAGCTGCTTCCTTTTGATTTATTGTGTTTTCTGTAAGTAGTTGCTTTTTCTGTATAGCAGAATGTGTCTGATTTGGTTGCTGTTTATCTTGTTTATTTGTATTTGATGTGTAGGTGCAGTAAAAATGTGTGAAAACATGCCTTTTTTTCCCCACTTGCATTTGTAGTTTATCTTTCTTATGTAGAATTGACTTGGTTAACATAGATCTTTGTTTGTGTTTTCAGTCATTAGTATTCAAGCAGCTCTTTTAATGGAATTCAAATTGAAACCAAAAGAAACTGCACATCAACCTTATGTCTCTTCAAATGTGATTTCTTGTTTAATTCCTGCTAGTTAAAAAAAGTTTGACACAATATTTGCTGTTGTACAAAGGAGTAGTAGGGCCACATTAAGGAGGAAAAAAACAGTGTAAAAAGTCATACATTTAGGATAATAAAGTACTTAATTTATGAGAATAAAGTCATAATTTTAGTCTATAGTTATATCAGAAGAAGAGCAGCCGCCTGTTCGATACCGAGGAACATGAAGCATCTTGTGAAGTTATACTTGATTATAGGTTTCACAAATAAGGAGATACTGACTCTTTTTGGCACATCAGCATCACATCAGGACTCTGAAAAGATACTGTAAGAAACTGGGGCTTTTCAGAAGAAAGGGCCTCACTGATTTGAAGGAAATTCTCTCTTCTGTGGCAGAGAAATGGCTTTGAGGGTTCCCCTTTCATCATTTTCATGCCGGAGGATGGCTTCTTTTCTGATACAACCTTTCAGAATAATACTTTAAACCATAGCTTAATTTAACTCGATTTAGGAATTTAATATCTTAAATTAATGACTTAATTCTTGTAACTTTAGGACTTTAATCTCAAAATTGTAGATTTATTTTTCTTAAACATGACCCTAATACTCTGTCCGACTCTGTCAAGTTAAAAAATAAACATAAAGATAGAATGATTATATCTTTTAATATCAAATCACATATTATCACCCACAATCCATATCAGCCCTACAGACAGGCAATGATCTCAAATGATTCAGCAAAACCCCATATTAAACATGGTCATAATGTGCTTCTCCTCATAAAAGAACTAAGATTTTAGACTTTTAACATTTCTAATGGACTCTGCATTTAATTACTGCAAAAATCAAGAAAATAATAAATACAACTTTAAGGTCAGTCTTTAGCATTAGTTTGCTGTCTTGCATCAAAGTAAGTCATCAGTCCCCAACAAATAAACTTTCCACGTCCCTGAAATAAGAGCTCATTATTTTACACTGTGCAAAAGCACTTTGTGCTAACAGCACTTTGTCTTGGTATTGAACTCGAGACATTAAGTGTTATCCAATATCCAAAAACATGATTCAGATTGATACGGAGCCGTGTAATAATGCCCGGGGGAATTGTGTCACATCTGCATTTTGCTGAGTATGGAGTCCTTCATTACGGAGCTGAGGTTATATAACAGCCAAAGAAGTATCATAAGAAAATGAGGGGGAGATTAGGACCCCAGATTTGCCTTCTGAGGGCATTAAAGTGGGACATGATGCAACTTTTTCAGAAGATATCATTGCTTAAAATTGTCAGGATGTGATTCGCTTGCTTTATTTGGACGCTACTCTGAATGTATTTCAAAATATACAAGCGAATAAAACAATTTACTTCAAGGTCTTGGTTTAATATCAGAAAACCTTGTGTACAAGCTTTGTGCCAATATCAACACTGCCACTAACATCAGCGCAATATACAAAGGTTCAAGATGTTTTATTTCAGACATCTCAGAACCAATAATGCACTCAATCATTCTCCAAGGAAAATATGTCAGACTTGTCCTCTGGGTACAACAGCTTTGCTGCTGAAAGCACTATAGTATTTCTCCTCACAATTTAACTAGAATTATTTCATTATTCATGTGCTTGGTCATTTGTTATCAAATACTAAATGATACAAGATAAGATATACTAAATTAATGTTGAAAGTCACATACATAAATGTTGTAATGTTGAACTATATCAACTTGATTACATCAAATACTCAAAAATGAAGATAATACTGACATGTCTCCAACCTTGCAGTGTACAGTGATCTTCCTGAGGGCTGACACTTCTAGATATTGTCTTTGTGGTGGACAGTAAAAATCTCCTTGATACACACAGTTGATAAGAATCAAAGGTTCTCATCATATTCTATAAGAAATGCATACAGGGCCTTTTTGACCAACTTGTGAAAGCTGGGGGAAGTAGTACAGAAACTACGATTTCTTAAAATGTATAAAAGAAAAATCCATCCATTCCACTTTTTGCCGTTCGGGGTTGCGGAGGGGCTGGAGCCAACCCCAGCTTGACTGTTCGCCAGTCAATCACAGGGCTGGCATTAAGAAACAGGAAACCAGCAACACTCATATTCACACCTACGGGCAATTTAAAGTCACCAATTGACCTAACAAGCATGTCTTTGGACCGTGGGGGGGAAGCTGGAGTACCCAGAGAGAACCCACGCATGCAGGGGGGAGAACATGCAAACCACAAAGAGAGGCCCTGTCGAACCAGGAACCTCCTCGCCGTGAGGCAACAGCGCTAACCACTCCACCACAGTGCAGCCTAAAAGAACAATTAAAAATTAGATGATATCAGAAATATGCTTTTTGAAGAATACCTGGAATATGAAATTACAGCAACTTACAATTATAAAGATATTACAAGAAAACAATGTCACTGGGTCATTTTTGACCCACTAGTGTGTCTGAGGGTTAAAAAAGCACAATTTGTTATTATATCGTCTTTATTTTCAAGCTCTTTTTCATTGTGTGCAATTTACAAGTCATACTCATTAAGCTTTAAAAAAACAACTTTTAAATCATGAGTTCAGAATTTAATGAAATGTAATGAAAAATACAAATTAATAAGAAGAATAAACAATAGGAGAGATATAAACACACACACGTTAATACAAAACAAAAATACACACCCACATAGATATTTATGGACAATAAATAAGAGTAAATCAATTTTCTTTCCGACACAGACACAGAGATATACATAGAACCACGTGTGTTTGTGTGTGTGTGTCCGAATGAGAATCAAAAATACTTTATTAATCCAGAGAGGAAATTTGGTTAATTTGGTCATTAAACCCTTTGCACACATGAATACAATAATGAGGACTGCTCAGTCTTGACATGTTTATGTTATAGGTCAAAATGCTCCAGCAATACTTGTAGTAAGAAGATCAACTTTATTAACAATTTAGACCGAGGCGTTTTGTGCTCGGGGCCTTCATCAGGGTCATCATGTTTATGTTTATTGACAATTTGTTCTAGATCCTTCAGCGGGGAGCTGCTCCTTAAGGTGCACACGTTCAAGTCAGAGTGTGAGACCAGCATTGAGCCTGTGTTCAATCCTCCTTTCACTTTGAAAAACGGGACACCCTGCCGTGAAAGTGAGTGAAGGGAGAAGTCTCCCCCAAGCTGAAGACTCACTCTGCAGAGTGTGTGTGTGTGTGTGTGTGTATAAGTGTAGGTGTGTGTGTGTCTTTGTGGCCCATGCACACACCGCCAGGCAGCAATGATTAAATTTAGAAATTGGTAGGCTTACTGTGCCAGGAGTGTTCACATTACCATGCTGCTCATTTAGAAAAAAATATAGCTTTGAAGAATGAAATATGAAAAACTATCCCCTCCTTAACAGCCATATGTCCACAGTTCAGAGGCAGAAACCCTCTATTGCTGACGGATGTCTGATAAAAAAAGCATTATCTCTGCGCAATATGTCTGTAATTATCCTGACCTGGTGTCCTCCTGCTCCGTCAGTTCTTTGGCGCAGCGACACGGGGACACAGTAATGGTTCCCCAATCATTTTCACCTTCACCACTGTCATGCTGAGAATTCAAATCACATAAAGAAAGCCGAGGCACAGATTGGCTCCCAGATTAGCTGCTTATCCTGAATGTCTCTCCTGCAGCCACCAAGGGCAGCAATCAGAAGGAAAACTGATTTCTTCACCTCTCTCTCAACCCTGCGCTATAAATGCAGACAGTTTTTTTTTTTTTAGTATTATCAATCCTAGAGAACGTACACTGGCCTAATGAAAGATGCAATTGTACTTCAGGGCATTTCGGATGAGGTGTACAGTAACACTTATTGATTCAACTGTTGCTCTGTGTTTGCTGATGTCACAGTCTAATTTCATGATGTCATTAAAACTTAGATGTTCTCATCATTGCTTGACGACAGACTTAACAGCCATAGAAACAAAGACAGGTTTTCATTCAATGCATGAATAAATTGAGCTCAGCAAGTGGAAGATAATTTCAAAACTCGTTCATGAAATGTTAGTGAACATTTATTAGAAAAGGATCCAGGTGGATTATTGGCTTGATTTTCTATTTTTTAAATAGTATTTCAAAGTTACCTTTCCAGAAATGCCCATTTTTTTAAATTTCCTCTTCTTGAGGTTGGAGGCCTTGAATGAAAGACCTGAGTTAATTACACATCTCAGTGGTTTTGGTCTGTACCTTCTGGTTTCTTAATAAGAAATCCAGAGTGTGTGCACTGCTAACTTATAAAGTAATGTGTTTACAGGACTTAATTTGCTTTATACAAAATTCAATCTAGCCAGAGGCTAAACAGCCGACTGCTCGTCCGGGTTCGGACCGCTGTCTCCCTTAATGGTTTCACTCCATTACAATTGATCAAACATTTATAATCGATTGGTTGGCAGCAGGTTAGGAAAGGATCAGTCAGGGAAATGTGCCAGTTGGACGCAGAGCCAAAATCTAATTTCTCTCCTCCATGTTAGTCATTAAATCTGCCTCTATCAACACTTTGTGTTTCTGTTTCTCTCACTTTGCTCTTAACTAAATATATACAGTATACATGTTTTAATTTGAAAGGGTTTGCATTGAGCTAGTTATCACAGGATACATAGAAGAGTCCACAATAATTCATCCACTGTAATACAGTGAGACATTCAGAATACTCTGTATCGATTATGCTGACTTGCCAACATTTATTTTGATTATCCAGAGGAAACAGGTTCAAAGATTTTCTTAAAATAAAATGTCAGCTGCGATATAAATGATCTCACATTGAAGGTCAATTTCTGTAACAATCTGTTGCATATAAAACCTAAATATTTAACAAAGGAAATCGCTGAGCATCAAAAACAGGATACTGCAAATATTATATTATTATTATATATTATTATAGCCGCTATTCTTGCTAGAGATATACAGGTCCTAGGTTTCTGGGCGCTTCTTTGTGCCCACCTCCATTAAATTCAGAATGTTTCTTTAAGCTGTTTAGATTGGGCCAAAGCGTCATGGAGTTCTTATCTGTTTTTCTCTTTCTGTTTGATTAATGTTGTGTTTTATATGGATCTTGTGCAGTATTTTGTTTGTAGATTTGATTGTTATGTGCTTATTTGATAACGTGTGGATTGCTGTTTCTTTTTATTGTTCTTATTTATTGATTCTACTGTAGAGCCATATGTGTGAAGAGCTAGAATCTGAGAAAAATGTCTCTAAGGGGACAAAAAAGTGCATCGTATCATATATCTAATCGTATTGCATCATATCATAGAGATATTATATATTTTTGTCTGATTTCCATTGTGCTTTATACTTTCTCAGAATGTTTCATAACGTTGGCAACATTTAATTCCTAAGGGCTTCAAGTCATTGTGCTGTTTTTCAGTTTTTATTAATGCTGTTTAAAGACATTTCCTCACAGTATTTGTTTAACTGTGATTGAGAGCGCAGTTGAGGCAGGTTAATATGAAGTAACATACTGCACATGTTATGAGCAGAACGTCATCTGTTAACATAGGGAGACATGAAATTTAGCACTATAAAATCTTAATGGGTTGTTTAATTCTTTCTGTCTTTCTCAGCTTGAAAACATCTGGAGCATGTCACTATTCAAGGAGATGAACAGAGCCTGGACAGACAATTCGTAATAAGTTTTGACCACTAAGGGCACTGTGGAGATTTTTTTGGTTTCTTTTGTTATTATGCATGCTCACAAAGAGGAAGACTGCATGCCAACCCCAGGGAATTAAGTGATAGACATCCCTGCCATGATTTCACACCAATCCACCATCAGACAGGTCGCGGTAACATAACAAAAAATGTTGCATTGCACCAAGGGCCAGAGCAAAGAAGTCTGACAGAAAGTTATCATGAAGGAAAAACATGCACAATTTAAAACAGGAAAAATGGCTTTGTGAACATTGTTTTGAGGAAGATGAAAGCTGTAGATTCTGTCTGAATGGCACCAAAAAAAAGTGGAATGGTGAATGTAGATGAAAAATTCCAAGCTTTTAAGCTTCCCTTTATCTGAACAAATCTTTTACATGATCTTAAAAACTGTAATTTAAATGTTAGATTAATGTTTCATATCTGACTCTGGGATTATGACTCTCTTAAGCATCAGATTTTAAGAGCTATGTTTGCTTTCAGAGAATCTTCCATTCCCTTTTGCAATTTTGCTCAGCCTTAGGGCGGCTGTGGATCAGTGGTAGAGTCGGTTTTCTCTCAAACAGAAGGTTGGGGGTTCAAGCCCTTGCTGCTCCTGCATCAGCGGTGTGTGAATGTGTATGAATGTGGTAATAATCCTGCTAACACTGATAGACTCTTTACATAGCAGCCTCTGCTATCAGTGTGTGAATGGGTGAATGTGACCTGCGGTGTAAAAACTGCTTTGAGTAGCGAGACGACTAGCAGAGCTCTATATAAGCTCATGTCAATTTACCAATTAGCTTACATATCTAACTCAAAAGTACTAATGTTACAATGCAGCACAAAACATGTGACGCAAACCCACCTAATGACAAGAGAAAGCAAGTAAATTCAAAGTAAGGAAATGCCGACATATTGGTTGCCTTCAGTGGCACAAAGGTCTGATTGAATGCATTTGATAGCCTCTATCGATTTTGCAATCGTGTGGCTGTTTTATCAGAAGACAAATGGCTTGTGCAGACAAGCTTGGGGACTGTAGTCTTTTAGGGGGGCAGCTTGGACTTATACCTACAAAAAAAATTCCATCCACTTCCTACCTAATACAGGGAACTTTTCACAATGGATTGTAATGATTTTCATGCTCACATGATGGTGTAAATCAAGAATAGACGTCATGCTGTTAAATCTAAGTGTTTCAAAATGTCAAAGAAAGCCCTGTGTTGAGATACAGCTTTGAAGAAATGAGACATCAAACTGAGAGCAATAAAAAACATAATTTTTTGTGTAATCACCTATTATCTCGTCAAACTCAATACTAAAGATCAGAAAAAATGTCTTCTGGCAATAAACATAAAATAATAATGTAATCCCTTACTCGAGAAACAATGTGTTAAAGGAAAATTAAGAGATGAAATAGAATCTTCAAAACCATTAGTAATACTCCAGGGGACTCTCGGAACATAAAGAAACCCCGCTGCTCAGAAACTGCAAGTTACACATACTGATCCGCCAGGAGGGGGCTGCAATCTGATTCATGATACTGAATTATGACATTAAAGCAACAGTGTTTTTAAGAAAGAGAGTCACTGTACTGTTCCAATGAAATTAGATCATCATTTTCTGCAGCCTCCTTCTTTTTGCCTTTCACTTGAATGCGCAGTAAAGTAGTGGGAACAGATGGTGCATTAGGGGGGCATAGGGACGAATTCCCTGTCATCTAAGAGCACCATTTCTTGCTCTCAACTAAGAACTTCAACAGTAACACATTAACTAGCCATACAATGGATGAGGCTTAAGGCTTTCGTTAAAATGTGCCTATGTTTACAAATACATCCAATACAAAACAGGATGAAATAATAGGTTGCTGTATCCATATTTGTGTTTTGCAATGTCATGTTGTTTTTAACATAAGCAATACATGATATTTTGCATCAGCAGTATTTTTCACTGTCTATCCACAGAATTACTTTCCATCTCGACAGTTAATATTCATACACCGACACACTCCTCCTTCCATCTGTGGTGACTACAAAGGTAAACAAAGCTGTGTGAGCTGTAGGCTGCTTGCTTGACAATGAGAAAATAAATGAAGAACATATTTGCCCACCATCTTCACACCTGCTGCACTCCCACACTGTGAATTAGCATAGCAGGCAAACATTTCTAACAGACAGCAAACACTCCTGTTGCACACAAAACACTAGTTGAATTTCTGCACTCATACGATCATGTTTTTTTTTACAGATACTGCATGCAGGCGTTTTCATGGTTGCACAGTTAGAGATATGGATTTATTTTTATTTTTATCAATGCTTCTTTGATACGAAGTTAGATTCACTTATCCATTTAAACCACAGATAAAAATCATTTTCACTTTGTGAGTAGGTTGACACCTCCAGGCTTTTCAAAGTTTACTTTCAATAAAATTATTCATTTGAAATTGTTGAGCATCATTGTCCTGGATACCAGACTGGCAACTATCGTCAATTGCTGATTGACTGGTAAACCGTATTTGCAAGGCAGCCACTCTTTTTTTTTTTATGTCACTTATATTATATCGTCGAGAACAGCACAATACAGACATTACAAAAGGCTGTCCAAGGCAACCAATCATTTTGTAGAAAAAAAACAGTTGTAGTGAAGAGGTGCCTTGTAGCGTGTCCCACTTGATGTTTGGAACAGTGAAAGGTTACAGCCTCCCTGTTACCTGATGTTACCTGTGCTGTAAGGTAGGTGCGGTGGTATTCATTGTCCCCTTTAACCTTCAATTGTATGTTTCAATGTTATGTAAAAGGTCAAGGGGATGACAAAAACAAATGGAAACCCAACACAGAGAGTGAAATAAAATCCAAACACATGAATTATAAAGTAAAAGAAAGGAAAAAGGTTGAGCAATGCCTCAGAGAGAAAACAGAAGAAAAAGAAAAATGCCAGAATCATTCACCAAGGAAATTTGCTAGAAGTGTACCTACTGAGTCAAGTGTACCGCCACTGACCAACCAATAACTCCATTTTATTTAATATAGCACAAAATCACAACAGACGGTTATCTCAGCACCAAGCTTCTATATTTGACTTTGGAGTGATGGGATCTGCACAAGACAAATCAGCAGTACAAAAATGTGGGTCAGGAGTGCTGAAGACTTCCAACATACAAACAAGATGCTGTAATCAAAAGTTTAACAGAACAAATAGATGTAAGGGCTACAATTTTAGTAATCATAGTAAAATTATGTGTAGAATTAGCAGCAACAACAAAGTAACCCCTAACCCTAACCCATTAGCAACTATCATGGCGACGCAATGTGGATGACTGAAAATGTTAATTATAGATTTTTTTGATGTCAAGAAGCTCTTAGACTCACATTAACATTTATCGGAATGATAAAAGATGTACGGCTGTTTTATAGTAGTAGCAGCTAGAGTAAGGCAGATTCACACCATTGGATCAATCAGGGGCGGCTTTGGATGAGTGGTAGAGTCTCTCAACCTAAAGGTCTGGGGGTTCTAGCCCTAGCTCCTGCAGCCACATGTCTGATGTGTCATTGGGCAAGACACTTAACCCCAACTTGGCCCCGCTGCTTTGTCAGCGGTGTATGCATGTGTATGAATGGGATTAGTTTCTTCTGACAGTCACTTTCCAAAGCAGCCTCTGGCATCAGTGTGTGAATGTGGTGTGGGAATGGGGAGGTGTGACCTGCGGTGTAAAAAAAGCACCAAGTCCATCAATTTGATAGTGTTATTAATAAAAATGTCAAGTGTTAGTCAAAAAGAAATCAACAGGAAAACAAATGCAGTGGTAATATTTTGTCCCAGCACCGCATGTCTTCTGGAGTGTACGTTTAGTTTTCGGTGTTGGGTGTGCATGGGTGTGATGTTTCATTCATCCACTTATTCATGCAGCAGAGGCAGCTCACTGCAGAGAGAGTGAACTGTAGGGAACCAGCCTACCTCTGAGGTATTTTCACACATATCCCTTCACATTAAAAGGACAGCCATATCTTAGAGGAGGGAGGTTTGAATTTTGTCCGGATAATAAAATAATTTTTGGGATTTTTATTGTGTTGTGTTTTATTGGCCAAGTATTTCCGCCTTTACACAATTCATAACTGAAATATGAGTACAGAATAACACAAAAAAAAAACAGGGGAAAGCTGTATATAATTGCATGTCTGTCAAATTCCACTGACAATCTTTTAGGAGCTTTCATTATCTGCTGACAAATATGTCTGATGGAGTCTGACTGATGGATGACTGAGAGTCAGAAGACAGAGTGAACTGGAGTTTGTAGGGGAGAGTGATGACTTTTAGAGGATCATAAAGAACCTCTTGGGGACAGCTCTGTGGAGGATTATTCAAAAGCGTTTTAATTTATTGGGTAATTCTGAGGGAAGGGCTCTCCTTATCAAAGAAATGGTTTGAATGTGAATGTGAGTCCTCTGACATTTCATTTGGTTCCTCCTGAGCCCGTGAGTTTTAAATAACAGCAGGAGCAAGAACTCACAAATGGACGGCATTATGAGCACAACATCCTGAGTGGATTCTGACACGGTTTGAATTCACAGCACTGCTCCGATTTTAAAATGATACATCAAATAGCATGTGTATATCAGCCTCGCTTTCATCATCAGACACCCACTGCTAGGGCTTTGATGTCAGGCTCTCTCACCTCCATTAAAAGCAGATAAATTGTCTTGAAGGTCAGAGTTGTTAATAAATAACACCCCCTGGTAGCAGTTTCTTTTTAGCAATTAGCATCGACTAATTCGACAATAAAACAGGGTTTGATGAACAATTTGGACGTAGATTTTTTCTGGCGTCGTAAAAAACTGGCTGTTATGCATATGTGAAGTATTAAACCTGTCCTAACAGCACAACAGACTTTACATGCATCAGCAACATCAACAGAATTAACATTTTATTGGAGCTCTCCATTCAGCACCACAAAAACAGACAGAAACCAAAAGAGCAAATGCAGCGAATATATTTTTTGATAAAAAGTAGAAACTGTTAAACTCCAGGACAGCCTCCAGATCTGGTCAGTATTTGTGGAGAAACACTTTAACTTATACTTCATGATAGAAAATGTGATTTGGCATCAGTAATACTCACTAACGAGATATTTGTTGTTCAAAATGAGGAGATTTGATGTTCGTTATCCCGTTGTTTGTCCAAGTGATTATGTTTCATGACGAATAAGCTTAAATCCCACCTCAAATTTGAGAGTGCAACGTGACGGTGCATTTGTGTGTGAAATTAACAACTTACCAAAGACAGATTCTTAATCTTTGCACAAGTCTTCATTAAACTGGTTTTGTGAGCATTGGCAAGCCCACGATCAGATCTCCTTGCTATGCTGATTGCTTTGTCCACAGAGGATCAGTAGTGTCATCCATTTATCTTCCATCTCCCACCTCGGCTTTTGCTTAAATATGAAGACCGTGTGCTATTGTGTCCCCAATATCGACATTTTGCACGTTTCTCCAAATATGCTTGTTTTGAAGGTCATAACAAGCTCCATAATCAGGGATCGGATCATATTCTATTTTGGCTTTTTACAACAATGACATCCAGTAGAGGGGACATGTTGCATATGTAGTTATGATGCAAATTCAAAAAACACATGCAGAAGGAGCTGTCAGTGAAAAAAAAAATAAACCTGCAGCAAAAAGCAAGAACAAATGCTCAACATGAAATATGCTGCAAGGTAAACATATTGCTCAGGTTTACTTGCATGGCTGTTTTCACTTATACTGACTTTAACATGATGCTGGACAAATATACTAAAAAAATGACTAAAAGGAGATCTGCCTGTCCATGTGGTATTTAGCCCCTCTTAGAATGCAGAGTACAGAAGTGGAAGGAAAGATACAATACGATCAGAGGAAGAGTTAGGTATAGGGGTGGGGGTTAAAATGGGGTCTAATATATATCAAGAGCATTGTGACAATCATCTCCATCTTCCAAAACTCTGTCACAGAACGATACTGCTCATATCTCATTAATGTTTGATATTCTATCTGTCAATCAGATATCTAATGGACGTACTTTTCCTGTAATACTAAATATGTCTTTAGTGTTGTAAATGTCTTCATAGTCAGCAGGTGAGTGACAGTGACCTTGCTACAGCAGAGACAAGTTGAAACAGCACTCAGCATGAGAATGTTCGGTCCAGGCCTAATTAGTGAAGGGCAGATGACGACTGTGAAGGACAGCATTTGCAGAAGAATGAAGTGAATACTCTGTAACATAGTCCGTAGAGCAGGGCAGGGACAAAGATCACATTCTTCTCCATAATTGTAGGTCATTGCTGTACCAGCCTTTGACCTTCTGCATCTACTGTCGGGTAATTGATGGCCCACCACCACCCTATAGGTGAGGGAAGAGAACGGAAAACTATATATCACCTCTGACAAAGTTATCCTTTTTTTAAATAAAGCTGAGAAGTATGAGGCACGGCTGACATACATAACACCTATTTGATGATTATTTTCTTGGAGAGGAACACTGAAAATCCCAAGACCAATATGTTACTGTTTAAAGATGTTAAAAACATCAATGCAACACTGTAGTCTATATCATTTTTCTTTCAATTGGGGAAAAAAATCCTACAAACATCTTGAACAAACCGCTGTACCTGGTTTCTTGTTTTATATTTTTTACAGAGCAGTGTTTGTTATAATTGGCAGGAAAGACATAATGAATAGAAGCCATGGTCAATGACATGCATGCAAACAATATTATATGAACAATATTACTGAACTAAATGTATTGAATGGTGGGTGTCGGTTGCAGATTGGTTAGGGTGCATGTACTGAGGCTGTAGTCCCCAAAGCGGGCAGCCCGTGTTCAAATCTGACCTGAGGCTCCTTTTCCACATGTCATTCCCCTTTCTGTCCCTGATTCCAGACTCTATCCACTGTCCTATCTCTACAATCAAGGCATAAAAAGCCCTAAAATAAATCCTGTAAATGGCTCTCATTTCAAATAAGCCTCCTCATTTATTATATGGTAAACCCTGATCAGTTTAATTGTCTCTTAAATATCTTTGTTTAAAGGACCTATGTGTAACTCCTAACCTAGCGTTTAAAATAGGTACTGCAGTCCAAATTCAAAACATTGAAGAGAGCTGTCTCCCCCTGGCCCTTCCTCCCTAGCGCCGATGCTCATGCAGGTTGCTATGTCTCTGAAGCTTCAGTGTTTAGCCAGCTCATCATCAGTCTTGAAACCATTCTATGTTCTAACCTCTCTCCATTTTTCAAAAGCATCTCCATTATTTATTATTTATTATGTTTCTGATCGTGGAGCTTATTAGAAAATTGCAGAGGCTTTTAAGGTCGGGTTGAATCAGTTATATCTGAACCACTTTGCTTGCCCCCTTCCATCGCTGCAACATCTTTTGGTTTGCCTGGCAAACTGAGGGTGCAGGTGCCGCCTACTTCTCTGGTCAAAACAAAAACAAACCATTCCGCAACGGAATCAAAACTTAGAAGGAGAACATACTGGCTGCTGTGTTGTTGACAGAGAAGCCAGCACTTTGACCTAGCATGTTTCCTTATTGTATGATGATATAGTAAGGTCGTCTTATTATTTAATTCAGTAGATATCTTTTAGACCTTGAAATTGGAATAAATAAATACGACATGCTTATTTTCCAACAAGGTATTCATTCTCAACCTATTCCCTGTGTTTTCTCTGCACAATCTCGACCCTCAGCGCTCTCAGAGAGAGATGAGTGCAGCCTCTCACTCCAAAGAAACGTCAGCATCAGCACAGCAGGTACTGTGCCAGAGGGCAGAGACTGACAAGAGAAACAAGGCCCAGAGCTTGTGGGATGAAAGAGAATGGGAATTAATGAGTAGGTAGCTGGCTTTCCTGCAAATACTGAGCTCACACAAGTTGTGTGTTTTGTTTCTTCACCCCCAACCCCTGCTGAATTGATAAGAGAAGTCTGAGAACGAGGTTGACTTGTTACCAAAGTTAAATCAAGGGCTTTGATGCTGGAATCATTCTGGAAACTAATTGAAAAAAAGAAAAAGAATAGTGCACAACAGGCACTTTAAATTAACTTCTTGTACTCTGGCCAGAATAAAACCCATTGTGCGTTATCTTTCATAACTAACAGTGACTCAGCATTGTAATGGTCTGACGCTAAGTTTAGCCTTGAATTGCAGGCCTATCCCATTTCCATTAAGGCTCTGCAAAGGCTCACTTGGTGTTTTTCCAAAAAATGAAGTGTTCAACTCCAGCCATATGTCATCCTATCTTTTGGAAAACAAGGAGACTTCGAATGGCTGGGGAAAAAAAAACTGGCAGAGGGAAAAAAATGAAGGGTCTTTGTAATTATGCCTGGAGATTTCAGTACGCTTGAAGATAATTACATAATTAATCCTCCATCGCTGTCAAGTAGAGCTCTACTCGCCTCTCTGTGTCATTGCCTCGAAATTCAACGGCCGTGTTCAAAAATACATTAACGCTTGATTAAAATGATTGCAGACTTTTCATTCATTCTTTCTCACACTGTGTCAGCACAGTGTGGATGCAGATACAAGAAACTGCAGGGTTGTTGGACAATGTCGTCCAACAGGGGCTGCAAAAATACATGCAGACATGTGCAAGGTATAACTTTGTAATGTTAACTACATTATTTCATACTTGTTTTTGTGTTATCTGATAAACCCTTAAAACTCTTCATATGTTCTCTGTATAAAAGTCACAGGGCCTCTTGTGATGGTCCATTAAAGATGGTGTTGTTTACACTTTTTGCGGTAAGGGCCCATCTTAAAATTCCCATCTAGGGAGTTATGAAAGTGCACACATCCGTTTTATATACAGTATATTTGGCCCCTTTGCGTTCTGCTGCATGTCCTGCCCAATCTTCCCATGTTTCCTGTCTCTATCCGCTGTCCTAACTTATGAAGGCACAGGCAACGATGACGATGGGCTGAGTGATGACGAGAACAGTTATTTGAGGTAACCCGCTTTGGGTTTACTCATGTTCTGAAGATCGAGTTGAGCAAGAAATGAATCCATTGCGTTCCACAAGCTTTCTTAGCTTCTTTAGTCTGACAGACAAAAGCACTTAGGCAGCTACCCTGACAAATAGAATCTAGCTCTGGACATGCAATGGTTAATCCATGTTTGCAACATCTTGGTAAGCATTTTTAAAGTCCAGGTAAACCTTTTAATTGTGCAGCGGGAGAGGATATGAATAGTAATAGTGGCTTATTATGCATATCACAACAAACAATTAGTACAATTACAGTACAATCATTAGTAGTGCTTTTTTATAGTATGTATTGCCCTATAGTAAATTCCTGAATCATAACTGATCCCAACTTAAAAGGATGAGAAACTCATGGAACTAACTTATACTTGAAACTAAATGACTAATATACATTTTGAAGGAGTAACTTTGACATACTAAGTCGTTTTATAAGCACTAGCAGCAGTCAAAGTTTTCCATTTGTTGTGTTTATTGTTATGTATCTAGCACACTTAAAAGGAAATTATTTTGTTCAAAAAGAAAAGGGCTTCATACAGTTTGATCACATTGAACCCATTCTCAGGCTCCAGCTGCTGATTGGTGTTACCTTCTGACTTTGTTTCAAATGAAAAAAAGTTGTACCGCTTCATGTTTTATTCTACTTAGTCTCGAAACCTTGTTCAAGTTTTTACAGGTAATGTTTGAGAGCACTCTCAGAGAACCTTTGGAGAGAGTGTTGTCATTCCCTGGTACAAAGCCTGAAATTTAATGTAGAGTGGATGTTCATTTATACTGTTTGAGACATAATCATCTAGTACGAGAGCCATTGAGAATAGCAGTTTAGATGTTTTTGCTGAAAGTTTTAGTTTAAATTGACCTTTTTTAGATTTTCTCTTGCCCCCTAAAAATAATAATAGTCAAAGAAATTGTAACAGCAGATGGATAACTTAGCATCTGATTGACCAGATAGCCGGTTGATTATTCCAAGAAGTATTTCAAGCTGTTCTTTAGTCCTCACAACCTCTTTGTCAGTCAGCTGGAAAACCCCTTGTGTTAGCTGTCGTTTTCTCATGTATTTTGATGCTTTTTTTAAGTCAATTGGAGCTCGAAACGAATTTTTCTGGACTTTTGTGATTTGTTTTTTTGTTTCACCAAATCTCCCAGACTGCTGGTAACATCCTGAATAACAGGGTCTTGAACTACATACCTCTTCTGGGACTAGTGAATGAGAGCCAAACCAGACTGAAGCACCTGTCTCTGATGTCCAGTGAAAAGTGAGATTCTGTACAAACTAGATTTTACCAGCCCCATTAAGGACTTCTCTGCCAGGATAATAACGTAAGAAACCCCTGTAAAGGTAAATGATTGCTTGTGCTGTGGTTGCATTGTTACATTGTTTATTGTGTTTTATTTTTATTGGCTTAGTTTTATTCTAATTGTTTAATTGTGCATCTTAAAAGATGTTAGAATTGTTCCATATACTGTAGTAAAAAAATGGCTGCAGATGCACTTCAAATTTTTTCTGTGGCACATACTAAATGTGTACCTGTATGCCAGTGTGGCTGGAGTGTGCAGCCATGTAACGTACCTAGAATACTTTACATAAAAATGTACCTTTTTCTGGTAAAGCATGATGAGTAATGTGGGCCCCTCAAAAAGAATAGTCTAGGGGCCCATGACCACATTAAAGGGCCACTGTCCACGACAGTATGGAGACACTTTGGACGATACCATTACATCCCTATTAAATATCCTGTGTTACATTTAAAGAGTATTGGTGTCCTAAACGCAACGGTTTCTAACATGTGGCTATGAGACCACAGAGGTTGTTGGTTAGGTAAACAGCCAAAAGTAGTTTGCTGAAGTTTCTCTGCTTCATCTGTACTTTTGCTGTACCTGGAAACTGCTTTGCACTTTTAAAGAGATGTTTACAACTCACACTTTAACTCCTAGAAGAAAAATGAGTTTGCTTTTGTTAAATTTGACTAATAAAACAAAAGCTAAACTTATTTTAGTCTTTCTCAATTTCAGTTATTTTTAAGAAGAACAATCGATTAAAACACTAAATTGAGTTTGGTGTGAACATTTTTAGGCCATATCACCTAGCCCTATAAAAACCTTCTTATGCATTTATGTAGGCAAGAAGGCTCTGATCACAAACAGGCCAATGAAAACCCTGACATACAAACAAAAAACAACACACTACGCAGCAGCCCCCAGGTTTGGAGAGGTGACTATGACCACTGAGCAGAACAGAGCAGGAGATGTGTACTGATGACTTTAAGGGTAATACAGCCTGTTTAAGTGCTTAATTCTGTACATGATCACAGTTGTGAGTTTAAGGACACAGGTCCAAGTTGTCTTCCTGCAGAACACTGAAAACGTGTGTTCTGCAAAGAACTCTATATATAAGAACATAAACCATAATTGCTTGATTGCCACTTTGTTTCTAACAGTGGAACACAAGTGTAATACAGAGGCACGTGTTAGAAGATGCAATAAGAGGAAAGTGTTTCTTTGCTGTAAAGTGCAAAGTGGAGATTAGATCTAAATACTAGCACAGTTCCACAGACATGCACAGGTGCAAATAAAGATTGTCTATATCACTCTGGTCACTTTCTCTTGACAACACAGCATCCAAAGAGTCCGCAGATCAAAACAATGGGACATTTCAGCACCTTATGTCAGCATACACCAAAACCATAGGCCTGTTTATTGGGGCATTTGGATTCTGTATCAGCCAAAGCTTGTGATTACAGAGTGATTAGCACAGCAATCATCTAAGATTATCAGAAAATGAAAGGGCATCACCCAGTGTGACAGAGCGAGCCAAATAGAATACAATGCAACTTTGACTAAATTACAGCCTGTATCATAATCAGTTTAATAGAAACATAATGATTATCAAACTGGGAAAATTAAAATCATAATAAGAAACACTATTTGTAATATCTGAATGTCACAAACCAAATATATGTTAGCATTAGAAAGTTGCTTGATAAGAGGTTACATCTAAACATGCACTGCACCCCAAAAAATCTGCAGCTAGGTGGGCTACACGTTTGAATGCAAAATGGCCAAATTCATACACCCAGTGAGAAAGTCCCTGTGAAGTCAGGGTGAGCCAATGTGTGACTGTAGTAGTCAAGTGGGTGAGAAATTCATATTGTTCCTGTTAAGCAGCCTTTTGCTGCTTTATTCACTTCCCTGCTTGCCTCAGTTGCTGGCGTAAAGTATTTCTCCTTGAGGGTTTTGTAAAATGGTCTCTATATATGTTGTAGTGGCATTGAAAAAAGAAACGGTCACCATTAAGTAAGTGTCAAAGAGGTTTGAGAATACACTTGACAGTAAGAATCCAACTCCATTTGAAGTATTAACACTAACATTTTACCTTAATTGATTAATGGTTCAGAATGGTTCCACCTGTGGATATTAAAGTTGCTGCAGCAGTCAAGTCAAGTTTATTTATTAAGCACATTTAAGCATTAAGGCAATTTAAAATTATTCACCCTTACTTGCATTGAAACATAATACCATTCCTCCAACTGTTTACTGAAGGAGTCAATGATAAAAAAAAAACTATTTGTAAGTAAGACTGATTGAATGAAGATTCAGCCAATCAAAGCTGTTTTACCAACCCATCAGGCGAGTGAAGAAACAGAACTTGTCACTCATTGCTCTCTGTCAGAATAGGGGGTTACAAGCTTCGAGGTAAGAGACAGATGTTTAAGTGTAAGTAATGCTGAATTTGATTCTGATTCGTTGTCTCTTTGTATAATGTGTCAGCTAAGATTACTTATTGAACATTAAACAAAACGACTATGCAGATCTTAATCATTCCAACTGCAAGCGCGGTGGCAAACTAACTTCATGCAAGTTAATGATAGTAGCTATATTATTATCGAATCATCGTATTATTGAATCGCATTATGCAGACATTTCGATACATCTATTACTTTTGTAAGTACAAATCAGTCAGGCTTTAAGCGGGGCCCCTCTACTGAGGCTGAACTTGGATTGGCTAGAGCTGTAGGTCAGTCCTCAGTTCTATTGCTGCTAGACCACTCTGCTGCCTTTCACACTGTTAACCATCAAATCCTCCTATCCACACTCTCTGAACTTGGCATCTCACGGTCTGCCCTCTGCTGTTTGTCCTACCTCTCAGGGAGATCTTTTAGAGGGTGGTGGAACAGAGAGGTGTCCGAAGGGCACAATTTATCCACAGGGGTGCCCCAAGGGTCGATGCTCGGTCCCCTTCTCCACATACACCACCTCTCTTGGTGCAATAATCCGCTCTCATGGCTTCACATACTATGATGACGATACCCAGCTCTTCCTGTTATTCCTGCCAGACGATGTTACAGTTTCAGCAAGAATCTCGTCATGCCTTGCTGATATCTCTAAATGGATGAATGAACACCCACCTTCAACTAAACCTTTCAAAGACTGAGCTCCTTGTCATCATCCAGTCCCTCTATGCAACCACAGATCAATATCCAGCTTGGTAAAACCAGACTCATGCCCACAAAGTCTGCCTGGAACCTGGGTGTCATGATTGATGACCAGTTAATATTTAAGGTTCAAGTTGCTTCGATTGTTCTTTCAAGTTGGTTTGGTTTGACAAAAACAGCTCCTCCTTACCTAAACAACCTCATCCAGGTCTACACTCCCTCCCACCCATTACGCTCTGCCAATGAAAGGCTTCTGATCCAACCTTCACGACCAGGCCCTTAGTCTCTTACTAGACTCCTATAAAATCACAGATAAATTGTGTCTTGAATATTTTAATTATTTGATTTTTATTATACTGTAGTTAAATTGCCTTTAGTTTTTGCCTTTTGGGGAAATTAGATACTTTGTGTAATGTGAACGCACATCTTAACAAAGCCCTCAAAGTGAGATGTACTGAAGGGGCAAGAGTTCTGTTAATAATGTATTTCTACCCCCAGCTACCTGTCAAAGTGAGACACCGGGGCATGGTCATAATGTAAGCATGGTACATTCTCTTTGAAAAGTACTAAACACAAGAACATGTTTATTGTTAAATGATACACTGGAAATTATTACTTTTGTCAGTCAAAGTACAAAAAATACTTTGGATTGAGTTAGAAATTTGTATCATGTCAAATCACACCAAATGTTGCTATTATTTAAATGAATCATCCCGTACTTGAATCGAATCATCTTGTATAGGAGAGATGCAAACACCTAGTGCATAGCATTAACTGGAATTTTCAGATTGAAATGGGGGACCAAGGCATATGTTGCAGTGCTCATGTCCTACCCCTACAACTCCTAGATTTTTTTTTGTTTGCTGCTATACCCCTGGTTTCCATGATGAATTGTAGTTAATAATAAGACTTTGATCGTGCCAAATCCAGTTTATACAATAAATCACACCTTTTTTTATGTCTGTCTGTGTAGACCTGGACATTAGGCACCACTTTATGTTCAAAGAAACTGAGTAGAAGATCTACATTCACTGAATGAGAGGCAGGCTATATTTTAGGAGTAGAAATTTGTTGATGTAAATTGTAGTCTTATTCGTATAACTAGAATTCAACAGCAGCAGGACAGATTATTTGTTGCTCAGCCGCCCTCCTGTCGACAG
Source organism: Labrus mixtus (assembly GCF_963584025.1). Lineage (NCBI taxonomy): Eukaryota > Metazoa > Chordata > Actinopteri > Labriformes > Labridae > Labrus > Labrus mixtus. Next base: position 23,262,477 of record NC_083624.1, read on the forward strand.
ACATGGAAGAAATCATCCTTGATTGCAAGTGCTCTGAATTGACTTTAATGGAGGCCTTTCAATAAGTCCTATTTCTTGTTGCTTTACCCAGACCTTTTTGATCTACGATTTGCTGAAACTGCAAGTGCTATAATATAAATGTGCAGTTTTGATCATCTAATAATTAGAATACTGTTGACCTTCAGGTGGAAGTGATCTCCCTTTGCTGCATGGTGCAATGTGGTTTTGCGGGGAAGCAGCCTGAGCAGGAGGAATACATTATTGGTAGTAAGAATACAATATGACTAGGTGGAGTCAGGGTGGTTCCAATAACGTGAAATCAAATCAGATGCTCTGCCGACCCATTTGAAAAGCAGCACAGGATTTAATGTGTCATGGAGGAGAGACCAAGGTAGCTTCTTTGAAGAAGAAATGGAAGTTCAAGGGTTGAAAAGCACTAAAATGCATGTCTGAGATGGGAGGTGGTCCACAACAACGAGCCACAGGAACCTGTGAAAGCACAAAACCTCCAAGGAAACGTTGAGAATTGTATGGATGGATTCTGAATAATGATACAGAATCTGTCTGTTCAGGATTGATTTTTTTCTTTTTTTTAGGAAGTGTCATAGTTTTGTTTGTTGTCCAGGGAATTAAGTTTAGTAGCATTTAAGCAGGGTTTGGCTGAATGCAAGAAAACATGCAGTGTGGTGAGCCAAAGGGATGGAACATAATAAAAATCCTGGAGCCCATTAGCAATTATCTAACAATGATTAACCTGATGCCTTTAAACAGAACCCCTCATGCAAGTGCAACTAAAAATTCTGCACATAGATATTATTTCAACACCAAGTTACTCTGGCTTCTCAACACCAACTTACTCTGGCTTCTCACGTTGCTAGTCAGAATGTAAACCATGGCAATTCATGGAAAAGGCAAATTTGGCAGAAAGTCCTTTATCGCTAACTAAATACGAAGCTACAATAGGTTTTCCATGGCTTCCAGAGGCTATATTGTCCTCAGATGAATGCCAATGGCATCGGAAATTGCAAAGTTTTCAATATGCATTTATAGCACATTCAGCACCAAAATTGTAATTTGCCTAACCTACTTTGACCAAACTGCTCGGGTCAAAGTTGCAATGAATGTCCCATGAACTAAGATCCAACAGATATGACATCCAAACAACTTTTACTGTACAGTATGTGTGTTTCTGATGTATACGTATACTCTCAGTTATCTCTGACATCCTCTTGTCTGGTAGTGTAATAGAGCACACTGGATTCTGGACAGTTATCCTCAAGGGACTCATCCCTCTTTAGATTTATCAAAGATTATGCTTTGACCTTTCTTAATGAGAGAAATGATTCGACCACCAGGCTCCACATTAGCCTCTATCACTCCTCATCAGATCTTAGACCCTTGCAAGCTTTAAACATCAACCTTATTATTGTTTAAATGACAAACAGCACAGTTTGAACGTTAAAAAGTCAAGAGGATAATGGCATATGCAAGCTATAGATCAATGATGTAATTATAAATGGCTTTACTTTGGTACTGAATCCACTGATCAATGACATGCACCATCTGTGGCTGTGCACAAATTCCAACGGCACATTTGTTTCATAAATGTGTTTGCATGATTGATTGCTTGTGCAAAATGGCCCATGCATTATTTGGTGTCCTCCACTCAGGAGCCAATCCAAGAGTTTCACCTAATTTTTTTTTAGATTTGAAACTTCTCTCTTTACAACATAGAAGGAAGTATCTTGATAGATTTCCCCCTCATATAATGTAAGTTAAATGGGTAATGTGTCCTGACATGATGACATCATGCTAAATGAGTGCAATGATCCCTCAAGTATAATGATAAGCACGTGTCCTTGAGTCACAGGCAGGCTGTTAGCTTAGCTTCCTCTCATGGCCAGCTGTGCAGACTCATGTCCAGCGGGCGTACAGAGACTCTGCTCTGGCTTGTGCGTTCATGTCAAAGTCATTTTGACCATCTGATGATGAAAACATAGAAACGGATTTTATTTGGCACAGGATCAAGAGAGAGTAGTCCAGAGAATTGAGAGAAATATCAAAAATGTATGATTTCAATTTTCCATGAAAATACATTTTTAAAGATAATGTAATGAGCAGCTCGAAGCCGGACACATTTGGTCTGGACCAATGAAGATTGTTCAATTTTGAAGTATATTGAGTTTTATATAGGACAGATCTGTGTGCTTCTCTATTTTTTATACTCTACTTTTGCTTTAAATACTCCTTTGCTGAACCATGCAGCTTCTTGAAAGAGTTGCATTACATTACTTCATATTTATGCACAATGATGTAAGGACTTTTTGTTCATCCAGCATGTTCACTAATTGCCCCTCTAATAATCAAAGGTCTGATGAGAGTAGAATGGATGTAAATACATCATAGGTCTTTATTATGCCTATTCTTGCTCTTTGCTGCTGTAACACTTAACATCTCCCCGTTGTGGGATAAATAAAGGTTTACCTTACCTTTAATTATCTTATTACATGGCAGTGCAAAATAAGTGATTCTGATTGGTTGATTACAGCATTCCGAGACCTGTTGTTTCTAGCCATCTGTGCATTTCAATGCAAGGTTTACTAAGAAGTAAACCATCTTCTACTTCCAATTAAATTCTATGTAACTTTACCTCTAACAACAATGTAAAATACATTGGAAAGAGCCTGTGGAGTTTTAATTAGCTAACAGTCGGGACAAACTGAAACTTTGGATTAAAAAAAAGGAGGGGCACCATACACAAGCCTTTATTTCATGAGGAGTCCCCCTGATGGAGACCAGACAATTTACACACTGTAGATTTACTGGCCATGCAGATGACAAAGGTGTTTTTCATTGGACCAAGAATATAATATTTATTTTACCATTATAATGGATCAGTAATTATCATTGTAATTTTGTCCTCTATGAGTGACTTGTAGATGGCATTTTGGTTTCATCACCAGGTGATCATAACAACTGTTATCTCAAGACATTTCAAAACAAAAAGAAGACTGTATTCTTTGTTATAATGATCTTGTCTGTACCAATACGCTACGTAATCACACAATAGCTGCCTTCAGTCATTACAGCCCAGTTGTTAGGTGGGGGTGTTTCTTCTGTAACTATTCAATGATGTAATTGTGAGACAGACTGTGGATTATCTTCGGCCGAGGTCAGACAAAGTATAGAACAGCATGGATGACTGACAAACTTTTCATGTTAACAGTCTTTCTTATATTCTGGGTATTTAGGTACAGCCTACAAATTCCTTTCCCTTTGGAAACACTTCTAATAGTATAGAAAGAAGACATTACCTTTACTTGAAACTGTTGGACATACTGTATATATTTCTTCAGCCTCGACAAATCATATTTCCTTTTCAGCTCACACCACACACTTAGCTCCGATCAAAATATAGATCTGTGAGGTGCCTTACACATATGTAGCTGTTAATTCAGTAAGCAAATTAGCTAGTATAATAACGTCATATGACACAGTGCTTCATCACAAATAAGGTGCGGATTGATCAATTTAATTCCACACTTCTCCTTTATGTATCAGGCTGCTATAACTGATGTCTAATGTGTAAAATCATAATAATGTTAAGATCGCCTGATTAAGGTACCTTCATTTGTAACTAGGGATAGCCATCTTATCATTTATAACCTGACAATCAATGGCAGCTACATGAATTGGTGGAACACATCGTAGTCGCTGGATTCGTCTAAAGCAGACAATTGCTACAACGAAAACAAAAACTCTGGTTGAGTCAGTGTCTCTATGTTCACTATGATAAAAAACAGTGAAGATGAAGGAAGAGAACTTGAAACTTAAAGAGACACAAGTCAAAAGGTTATAGCCTTCAACATAGAGAAACCTCTACACATTAATCAATCAATCAATCAATCTTTTTTGGTATAGCGCCAATTCACAACAAATGTTATCTCGAGTCACTTTACAAAAAGCAGCTAAAAGACCTTACTCATTGTTTTGTTACAAAAAGCAAGTAAAAGACCTTACTCACCTTACCCAAAGACCCTACGTTAATCCATCATGAGCACAGCACTGAACAACATTTTGCAAAGTTACAGTGGCAATAAATACCGTCCTTTTAAGAGGCAGAAATCTTCTGCAAAAAAATAAACCCTAACATCATTTCCAAAATGATTGATTCCAGATGTAAACAGTCATGTAAAAATCGTGATAATGTACATTGAGTGGGTTGTTATCGCTGTGGAACTTCAAGTTCTCTTTGATGGAAATAACTTGACCTTCTTAGCAGCAGGATTCTTAATTTAAAGGATCCACCACTACTTGCTTGCAGGACTTATACCCTCATTTCTCCTTTTGCATAACTCATGCACAGCAGAAGTCTCCCAGACGCTCTCATTCTTCACTCCCGCAATGAGGGCAATCCCTAAGTGACCACCTCTCTAAGCACTCTGTGACGGTCCCTACAGGCTGCAGACCAGCTTCCAGAGAACTTTCAGGCTAGAGTTGAGCTCCACTAAAGCTGCTGACCTCAGCTCTCCAACCGTCCCCCATTGGCAGCCAAGATATTTCTTTGCATTCCACATGCAGGCAGGAGCTAGCTCCAGGGCTGGTGAATAAATTTAGCAATGGTGGATGTTTGTTCTAATTAGATTTATGGGTAGGAAATGTTTGGAGAAGCAAGACAGTACTGTTTTATTATTAAGCCTGGAATCAGGTCAGATGAAAAGAGAAGCAATGAAATGCACTTTTTAAATGTATGAGCTCTGAAAGGGAAACACGGTACGCAGCTGTAAAAAAAGAGGGTCATTTATAAACATGTATAAGACAAATCACATAGGACTGATTTATGACCTAAAAAAACCCATGACATTTTGAGTAAGACAAATCGGGGAAAAAGCCTAAACAATTTTTCACCTGAGTTTTAATAATGTATACTTGTCAGTAATAGTGTACTTCCACTATTTTTTAGTTGATTTTTTTCACATTGTTGTCATTATATAATTTTTTTCTCTCCCTTTAAATAGTAATGTAAAACATCATTGTGTTGTTATAGAAGTTTCCAAAAAGTTCAGGTGTGTTTTTCCTATCTGTAGTACCTTCTATCCAGTCAGACCATTCTCATAGGCTGTAATCCAACAAAAAATAAATTCTAACAAAAAGCAAAAGCCTGCCATGCTTTGTTGGTGGTGGTGATTCTTCAGAGAGAAAAAAAACTTAATGGCAGATGGCTTAAACACAATGATTTCCATCTCTTGCCCAACATGTACTTTATTTCCCAACCATAGAGAATTAACTGAAATCAAAAATGAAGTTTTTGTAGTTAATTAGCTTTATGACTGAATTTCTAATGGAAAAAAAATTGCTTGGAGGCGTGATGAACTCATTTAACATTAGCTTAACAATTAAAATATTCCTATTTTAGCATTTTTATTAACATTTGATGTGATGTTCTGATGTTTGGTTTAGGAGGGACATCTGCAGCAATCAATCACCAGCCTCAGCCAAACTTTACATCAAAGGCAGAGGACACTCAGTGAATAATATTAGCAAAATAACAAAACTTAATTGAGTTTACTTTAGTATTACGCTTTGGAATGAGAGCCTACTTTTTGTTTTAAGTATCCGTATATACTCATCATCAACAAAGGATACCACTGTTGAGAAGGCACTGTTGTAATGCACTGGAAATATTGTGTAGCACATGTTCTTATATAACAAGTTGTCATTTTTTTTAATAGTAACTGCACGCTGTGTGATCTGCTGTAGTAGACTGAAATAGAGTTACAGACGCCCCACCTGGTTGTATAGAGACTCAGAGGAGTCAGCTAATTGAATAAACCAAACACTACAACTGAGAGTTGCAAAGTGACCTGGTACAGTCCGTGGCACATCCATTTAGATTCCATCTGCTCTGAATTAAAGATGTGCACATTCTCATTTCTGCCCCTGCTGCTCCCAGCAAAACAATCACAATCACATAAACACTGCCAACTGCCTGCATGAGATGACAACAGCTGGCAGGGAGTTGCAGGTGGAATCAGGCTACATGATGTAGTTTTAAGATATCAGTGCTATTTTGACAGTGATCTTTAAACTCTGCTTTTTTGTACAGTTGTGTTGGCTGTTCGTGTCAGGCTATTTTCATTGAAATCGAGTTAGCGTTGCTCATTTTTAGCAATAGTTGCTGTTTTCAATTAAAGCAATGAAGTGGCAGAATATATCCTTTATTAATCCCACGAGGGGAAATTACATTTACACTTTGATATTGAGACATGCTACACACACACATAGACTAAATTACACACATGCATAAACAGGATCCTATGGACATTCACTAATGGAGAGATGTTAGAGTGAGGTGCTGCACATGAAAGAGCACCCAAGCAGTTGGCAGCAATCAGGAAGACAAAAATATTTTGTAAGTACACTAGGTGCTTGTCATAATTTGACGGTTTTTAACAAGTTTTTGATCATGATGCCTTTTCTGAGTAAGAAAGTGCTATACACAGTTCAATCAGGAGAGACAAGTGAATTAAGAAAAGTATTTATTGCAATAGATGACATGGAAATGTGAATTGACAGAAGGTCTTTGGCACTTGGACTTTATGGGTCGGTTGATGTGTTTGGAGAATGATAATTATAAGCGTTGACAGAATAAATCCCCCATGGAGTGCAGCGACCGGTGGTGGTGAAGCCGATGACTTGATGAGAATTGATGGATGATGATTCTGCAGAGACAGGCCGTGATGGGGAGGTGGAGGGGCGTACAAAACATCAGCATGAAGGAACCAAGGCAGAGAAAGAATCATATTTAAAAGGGGAGCAGAGCGATGATAGGCTGACAACGAGGGAGGAACGCCATGCAGTTGGTTAGATGAGTACCGCTGACGAGACAGCTGATTATCCAATGACAGCTCGATAATGACAGCTGAAACATGAGTGAGCATGCAAAAAGGGATTAAATTGAAAAAGATCCGATCCTGAAGGCAATGAAATAGTCTTACTGAGTGAATTTACACTAGAGCTTCATTTATAGATCAGGTCTGAGAAAGATTACAAACAAATCAAAGTTCTAAGTACCACTGATGAAGGGTACAGTAATGTAGGCTGCTACATAGGATACATGCTTATTAGCTAAGTACTGTACATTTTTATCTCATATTAACCTTCCTCACATCATAACCTTCATGACTGATAGGTTAGTAAAACATGCAGTCTATTTTCAATTGACGTAAAGTGACGATTACTCAAGCCAACTCAGAGATGCCATCTTGACTTTTGTAACAGAACCTAAACAACACTCGCCCCTCATCAAACACTGTGCAAGCAAATACTCAAGGCACTGGACAAAAAGCCAACAAGTTACCACTACTCTAACATCATTCAGGAGGTATAACCTCCTAAACTTTGAACATTTTGTTGGTCTTGCTGATGCTTGTCTAGTGTAAAGTGATCAATGGTCTGGCTCCTTCCCCACTAAAAGAGTTTATATCACTGCTTACAGATAGAGAAAGAACAATTAGGACCGCCAACCTAAGGGATCATACAGCACAGATATTCTGAGTTTGGCAAATCAGCTGTCTCCATCAGAGCTGCAAATGTTTGGAACTCCATACCGAGTAAAATTAGAGCGTGTTGTAGCTTTGCTGAATTTAATGTGTAAGATTAAATCACAGCTCATATCAACTCAATCATGTCCTCATCACACATGAACACACATGAAGTTTCATGAACTCTGTTTGATAATGCTGTAGTGTATTGATGTGATATTATGGTATTGTTGATGTGTTGCTTTGGAGATGTTGTGGTACAGCTGTTTTTGTAGTGTAGTTTTTTTAAAGGGAAGTGCCCATAGCCTATTGCTGTTTTAATATCATTCGTGAATTTAACTGTTGATTGATTTAATACCATTGTACAGTCATTATGTATTGCTGTGTAGATGTTTTTAGTGTATGTTTTGTTTCTTAACAGACACATTGCCACCGTCTCCTGCCCATGTACTACAGATGTAAATTAGCATATAGCTAACTCTGGTACAGATAATAGGCTGTACACTGTCCCTGTCAAAATAAGAAAATAAAAATAAATCAGAACTTGGCTTCTTCCTTACGGATACGAGTGCACAAAGCCTTATTAGCATGACAGTATAAATAATGAATGACCTCAGACTTCTATGTCAAAGCTCATGTTATCGGTGTACTGTATTTTAAATATAAAACTGATTTACATGCCAAGCTAGAGAAGGAGTTGCTGGTTGCTTGAAGTCTTACCATCATCTTGGATACTATATACTTCATAACTTTGTGAGATGACATGTGTCACATGGCTCACCTAATCCTGTAATGTTAAAGGCATGGCTGTATATGCGTGCTACAGACAGTGTACAAGTTGGCAGCAGACCAAATGTCAAATGTACTTACAGGGTTTGTGTTTCCTCATAAACCACATTGAAAACTCAGTGTAAACAAAGTAAGGGTGCACTGTGTGATTCTCTTTAAGTAAACTGTTGCACACGTTTCAGAATGAGTACTTTAGTTTTAATAGTTGTGTCCTGCTGAGAGCACATACGGCTGCTAGCCCAATTAGGAACATTTGCTACTTTCCAAAGCTGGATCATTGGAGTCATTTTTCACGCCTTTGCAAGAAAACAGGGCACGCTCACTCATAAAGTTTACTTAAAATTCATAAATCACTCAATATTTAAATAGAGAAACACAGCGCTATACTAAGAACAGCTAAAGGCAACATTCATAGAGCCAACTATGAGCTTAAGGAACAGTTACCTGAGCCAACTTTGGTACATACTTACTTTATGGTATAAACAGTCAGTCTCAACAGCTTGTCTCAGCAATTAGGCTAAAAGGCATGTGGGAAATTTTATTCTGCAGCAAGCCAGGATTCCTTTTTTTTTTTTAGGTTAGCGTTGATACTGACTCTTTAAGTATATCTGAGGACTCTTGGAAAAGCCTGATTTTATGCAGGATGTCTGTCTTTATCCCATGACGGCTTCATTTCTTGTGCTGAGTGTGTGAGGTAGAAATTGGGATGGGTTTGTCATCTCAAATGCTGCACCGTAGTTCAAAATCCACACCCACACTTATAATCAGAGAAATAGAAGCCGCCCACCTTTACATTTTTGTAATAGGCAAAAGGGAGGTTGGATGTGTCTTCAACATATCACTGTCTCCTCAGGGAGGCTTCCCCCCAACCCAACCCCCCCCCCCCCCCCCCCCCGAACTGTTTGACACAACAACAGAAGTGGATGGCAACAAACATAACAGAGAAGACAATGTAACAGATGCTGCTTTTACAATAAGATACATATAGACACTTGGGGAAATGCCAAAAGAATAAACACAACATAGATGATTGGCGAGCGCTGTCATATCAACACAAAGGAATGAAAACAGCAAAGTTTTAAGCCTCAAGGCTCATTGCAACAGAAAAAAAAGAGGACTGTGCTTTCTCTAGCAAAGCTCTGCACGAATTTGTTTTGAAATTGAAAGGATGTTCAGTGACAGTTTAAACTTTTGACTCATTTATTCCAATGTGATGCCTACACAAGTCTCTGCACATAAGCATGGTTGCTATTTTTACATGTGGAGAATGCTTATCAAGGAACTGGAAAGTCACTGAATATATGCATTTGTTTGCTCGCTCATAGTTAACTCATGGTGATGGCATAGGAAACAGGGTCATTGAACCATCACCTCCTCCTATGTAGGACTCTGCTGTTCATGTTGATACTTTTTATTCTTCTAAAATGTTTGCAATGTTTAATAAACCATTATTAATTAAGTTTAAATGTCTACAAAGATTTAGAAGGCTGTTTCATATGATGATTTTTTGTCTGAATTTGTAATAATTACATTACAATATGAAAAGCTACCTATTGTTACATGAAAACCATTACTTAGGAGAATACAGTGGAGAAAAAAAGAGGTTAATCCCCATTCAATTTTAAAAGTCTTGAATACTTGTGACAATTTGCTCAATTATCCAGCTCAGAGCAAAGAAAGACACTGCTGTAGGAGGCTGAAATATCAAAATTCACATCATGTTCAGTTCATCACTAATAACCCAGATACTGCAAATGCCACTGGGTAAGGAAGGTTACAGTGGCACCTAAAGGCAGCAAGCTACAAAAGAGCATCTTCTAATGGTGCTTCATTTCTGAGAGCAGCAGCTTCAGATGACAACACAGTCGGAGCAGTGACAGATGCATGCTGCTGTAATGAGTGCAGTCACACTGTGTCTTACAGTAAGCAACACTGTCTTGAGTTAAACATGTCAGCTGCTTCTGGAAGAGACTGGAGTCAGCTGTACAGCCATGGTGTGTCTCACGGTTTTGGAATTTGAAAGGTGCTGCAATATACAGGTAGCACCCCACTCAGCGGCTGACTGTGCAGTCAATTTAGTTAGAAGAAAATGTGTCAATACAAATTTTTTCAGGCTCTGTAAAGATGTATCATCTATATATGAGCAGTACAATTGCAATGAATAATGTCAAAATAGAATGCCATTTTATTAATAATACCTGCATGTTGGCAAGATGGTCTCATTAGCATAATTTGCTTAAGCTTTGTGGGAAGTGACAAAAATTAAAATAGGGTTATCAATCTGCTAATCATATCTTTACATAAATAATAAGACAACTCATTTAATTATCATCACCACCTTTTAATTTTAGTTAAAAACCTTGGGGCAGAGTTTTTCATTGACTTTTTGTCAAATGAGCACTTCACTTATGAAAACTGCCTTACACTAGGATATGTATAGTGATAAAAATTATCATATTATCAAGTGTGGCTACTAAAAGTAAAACATTCTGAAATATAAAAAAGAAATAAAAAAATTCAAATTTAAAATGGGAACAAATGTCACACCAATATTAAATGCGTTTGGTTAAGCAATGTAAAGGAGAATCTCGGATTTGGTGTAACTGCTAAAGCTTTCTAGTCTGTTTTTTATTGTATTATTCTAAGTTAGAGTAAAATTGTAATGTAAACAACATGTGAGGTACAATCCTGTATCATCTGCATATAGAGAAATATAATTCCATGAGAACAATTACTTTATGGAACATGAAGTTAAATAAAAGCAAAAATAATTCTCTGTGAGGCAATCTGAACTTGATTTTGGGTTATGGAGAAAACAAAATAACTAAACTTAAATGAAGAGGGAGAACCTGTCTAAGATCCCAGAGATTCTCACCGAGTGCCTCAACATCATGTGGCTGCAAATAATGATACAGTCATTTGCTGAACTTAAATAACCTAAAACCTATACACAAAGCATAAGACCTATACCATTATCCACAATCAAAACAAAATCATTATTTAAGGCTTCTATGATGGAAATCTGTGGGAGGGACAATTTTCCTTAACCGATTTTGGGGAAATTAAATCCATACCATGGAGGAGAATCATATACAAAACTGCATCAAGTGGCTCATGCAAAGTGTTTTGAGAAAAGATCGATTGTGTCCGGCTGAGGGTTGCTGAAGCAGTGGTGGAAATGATTGGATCTATATGGGCAATCAAATTGCTTCTATAAATAGTAATAAAAAAGCTCCTGCATCGGAGGTGCTGGAAGCAGATATACCCAATGATGGCAGAGATTGATTGTGTTACCGATAAAGTCAAATATAGTTATTGAATAGAGGGGTATGGCAGCAACAAGCTTAGAGCGCAATATAAACCACGACAAAGTATACCAATCTATACTCTTTTTTTTTTATCCCACAGTGGGGATTTTTTAGTGAAAAGTTTTAATTCAAGCCTTAATAGAATGAAAGATTTTCACACTGCTCACACACTGCAGCAGGTTTGAAAGACTTTTGGACCATATCACTGCAGATCCTTTCCCTGAGGCTGCATGTTGCACAACACCACGATAGCTCAGTGTGGACTGAGTTTAGTATTACAGAGGGAAAGCTGCTCATAAAGTTGCTCGACCTGCAGGATTTAACACACAAGAGATCTTCAGGTGCCCAGGACTCATGGGCTTTGGGAGGGGATTCATCTTTGATGTTGCCTTCGTGGCATTTCTCACATATCCATCACTGCACACCAAGGTGGTTACAAAGAGTGCCATTTTGTAGCTGTAGGCACAAATACATCTACTCCCAGGCTGTGACTTCTCATTTCAGTAAAGGGCTGTTTATGTTGAAAGAACTAAAAAAAATGAAAATGAAATTACTTAAGTATTCATGCTGTGTCTTTGTTGAGAATATTACAAAGCTGAAAGATTTTTTTCATATGTTCGGCAGATTTGTCATTTTAGCAACACAGTCACACTCACTCTCCTCCGCTCAATCTGTGTGCCTGTATGTTTTTCCAAAGCCTCTTCTTCTCTTCACTGGCAATTCTGTGTGATTTCACCACCGTCTACTGTGGTTTGTATGCAGCCCCTCGTAGTTCTGATCACCAGACTTTAATCCAAACACCTCTTTGATGTTCCCAGACATCTCGGACCCAGCTTGGAAATGAGTAGAACAAACAGCTGCAATAGATGACTGGCGCCTCTGTGGATCTTAAAAGGCCGCTGAGGAAATGTCAGTGCAGTTTAAATTACGCATGATCTGATAAATGGAGCTGCTTTGTTGACATTTCTGTCTTCTCTTCTGTATTTATTTATTTTATTTTTTCCCAACAAAAATGCCAAGCAGTTTTAGGATGAAGGTATGTCTGGCACCACGATTGTATTGTTTTTATGTGTGTGTGTGTGAGTGTTTTTTGTTTGTGAAAGAAATCTAGGATGCTTCTATTGACCACTAGTTGGAATTCATCATTGATGGCATTGATCTTTCTTTTTTTTGACTTTCATTACCTTCAGTCACAATAGCCTGTGAAGGATATGTTTGTACCATGGAAAACGAGAAACAGTGTTTTCACCAGTTGGCTGATTGAATAGTTTTTCCCTTTTTTTTGTTCATTTGTTTTTAAACCATGTTAGTTTTCTCCAAGAGTTCAGTATATTTAAAAATCCAAAGTATATGGTGTGGTCTACAAAAAGCTGTGTGAGACCATCTCAAGTAAGATGTCGGTGATTCACTTTCTCTTAGCACTTGTGCAGTCCAACTGATGGGTCCAAAATGTAAAAGTGCCAGTCAACATATTGGTTATTGATTTACTCGAGAGTTTGGCTTCTGATTCCTATAGTTATTATGCAAATGTTTGATTATTGATCTTTTAAGGCATGAAATTACTTTTAACCTTTCATTCTGAGGGCATGCAATGAGAGACCAGCAGAACATTCCTTATCAATTAATCAATTCAAATCAAAACAGGTATTTTCTTATGACATTACACATATAGAGAAGGTCTAACTATACCCTCATTTTATGTACAGAGACCAAACATGAATCCACCATCACCAAGCAGTTTTCACAGCAAGTAAAAATGACAGGCAGAAACCTCATGACCCATCAGCAATTGTTTGCAAGGAAATAGCCTCTGGGAGTGAAGCACAACTTTCCGGGGCAGCTGGTTTTGCCAGCAGTTGGTAATACAGAGCTTCTCACAAAGACTTCCTTTTCCATGTGTCACCATCGTTTAACATCTGACCAGCTATTTTAGAAGCGACTGAAGGAGTTCAAGTTGAAAGGCGACATTTAGAAGGGGATTTTTAGCTGCACTTGCACGCAGATATCTCTTCCTTGTGTTTGATATAAAGCTAAATCTTTAGCTTTTGGGATCCATGCTTGTATTACGTGCAATGTATTCTTTACCTATGTGTTTCCTCATGAACCAAATTGAAAACTCAGTGTAAGTAATGTTTCAGGGTGCACTGTGTGACTCTCTTTAAGGAAACTATTGCACACATTTAAGACTGAGCACTTTAGTTTAAAGGCAGAATATGCGATTTTTTGCTAATGCTAGCGATCTTTATTATACTCGTATCGTCACACTGCATTTAAATTTACCCAAAATGACCGTGTTCTAGAAACACAGTTAATCAGTGAGTACAGTATGTTATTCTTCTTTTCTCTAGTCCCTCAATTAAACAACTTTTAAAAGGGATGAGCTGGCCGGCCGTCCCGATGATGTAAACAAAGTGAAGATAGAGCTCGGAAAGCGTTTCCTGTTTCAATGATTTGAGTGTATTTTGTGAAAAAATATGTCTGTAAGGCTGGATAAACAACCATTAGTGCCTAGTTGACTGTGGTAATTCACTCAACACAAAACATCAGGACAAAAATGTTGCTTGTGTTTGCAGTGTATTGTCACCTTTCTGTTCATTCCTTTTATTGTTAAACAGGAGTAGGGATAAAAAAAAAAAAAAGAAAGGGAAACCTAATCTCAAGCACCGCTATTGATCAACACAACTGCAAATCCCCCTCAGACACAGGTTGCAACAAACTGTTCCCTGTTTAATATAGCCTTAGGACGCAAAAAGAATTTCCCTTTCAATTAAAACAAAATGGAATGAGATGCTTTCGTATTTTCAATTACACTTTGAGAAACTTCCCATTGTTTTAAAATGAGAAGCCGAAAGGAAAACTTGTAATGGGACTTAAAGTAGTTTCATCACCTGAGACTCCCATAACTGCGACCTGTGACTCAGGGTTGATTGCTCCCTTTGTTTGTGTGAGGCAGTCCATGTCCCTAAATCCTCCATCTCCTATTGTTCAATGGTGAATCACAACAGCTTCCCAAAGGGCTCCTGGCAGGAGCAGAAAATCATAGCTGATGTAGCCAGCCACTCATTATCCTGTGATTACCAACCCAAGGAAGAAAAAAAAAACCTTTCTCCTGACCACAACACCCATACACACACACACACACACACACAGACAGACAAAAATACACACTCCCTTCCATAATTACAAGTGCAGTGGAAGACATTGCACGCACTGAAACACATCCATGTCTGACATCAGCAGTAACATGTCTTCCTAGCCTTGAGCATTGTCTATTTCTGAGCTCCTCTAACAAGCTATCTGAGTGGGTGAGAGTGTTGTTTAAATACATGTTGTTGATAAGTGCAGGTGATGGCTTAAGTCTTTTTCAGCACTCTGTAATTGATTACAATCTAATACTGAGTACAATTTTATTGTTTTATTTTGATAGAGCCCGGGCAAACTGATGATAATGGTTTTGATGATAACGACGACTATGATGATTCTGACGCTGATTATGCTACTGGTGATGATAAGAGCGTATTTTCAGTGGTTGCCCTCAGTCATATTAAATGCAATCTAATAGTGATTAGGCCTACATGATACAGTTGGGACATGGTGCACAGTGCATGGTTTTCCTGATTTGCTGAGATGTACAGTATTTGTCTTAATGTGACGTCTCAGCACAGACCCTTCAGACCACGCAGCATGTGCTTAATAGCATTCACATGGAGTCAATAGACCTTCCAACAGTTTCAACACAACATCCCTTAATGAAAACATAACTGGTTCACTGTGAAAGATCGTTCAAAGATCTGTTCACTTGAATGGGATTAGTTACTTCTGAAGGTAGTAGTCAGAAGACTAGAAAAGCGCTATACAAGCTATACAAGTCCATGTAACATTTAAAGTCTTCTAGCTCTCTTATTCTAAAATATTTTTTGTGCTGTTGTATTCTTTTGTGTAGGTCCTTTGTGTAACAGTGTTTGGATAGGCCTATTAGTGCGGTGCTACTTTGTATGCCTTAATCACCTCCAGGCACGCTGGGGGTCCCAAATCATGCGCACCATTTTTTTGTGGGTCGTTAGCTGAAAGTTTGAGAACTCCTGGTCTAGAAAAATGATTCTCAAAGTATGGCAACCCCATATGGGTCCTAGGGATAATGCAGGGGACCATAAGAATGTATTCACAATAAATAAATATAAGATTTTTATTTTCTATATATTTTGTGTATATATGTTATTTATAATTATTTATATTTCTTATGTTAACACATTTTTTTCAGTTTTTTTTTTTTTTTGCTGCTGTTTCTTTTCCTCATGATCTACTTTTACAAAGAATCTTTTTCTTAGGTATTGAACAAAGTTTTGTCAGTATTTGGTGGGCCCCTGAGTATTTTTTTAGATTTCTAATTTTGCCATAGCGTGAGGTGTAAGAGTTGTTGTTCTTAAGGAAAGAGAGAGTGTTTGTGTCTAGAGAACGACTTTCCCAATGTAAGTGATCGGTCCAGTCTCCTGGTAAGAAGGCTGTTTGGGGCCTTGAGCACATCAAATGATTTACCAGGTTTGACAAGTTCTTTTTAAGGGGTAGTTCCTTTAAAATCTGCTTCTACTCACATTTTTGACAGCTAATGATCAGGACAGTATTTCCCAATGGATCCCAAGGGTCCCAATGACATTGTATACAGTGTTGTCCTTTTCAAAATGGAAAGTCTTTCACTACAGGAAGAAGCCTAAAGTCTGATTCTCATGTTATTTGCAGCTTTAAGGCAGACATCCTGTAGTGGCAAAAAGACAAGGATACAAAATAATAACCTAGATTATTTTTTGGAAAATTGTATGCATTACCCAAACCTTGTAAAGTTTATGTTTAAATTTGGAGAAATCAAAATAGTCAATAATTTTCACTGCGCCAGTTTCCACTCCTTTGAGAGTCAGACCTTTTCCATTTTAAGCTTATTCAATGTTATTATCATAAACAGTGGAATAACCTTCATCATGAGTTTGTGGTATGGAATAGGCTTTACACAGACCAAATATGGGGTTCCCTGGTTTCTTTTACTGTCCACACAATAATGTCTATGTATCTATAGTTTGAGAACATACATACTACTGGCCACTGCTGCGCTGGAGAGAACAGTGCGACCAGAGACGACTGTGCTGACGGCTTGTGTCTGTGAGATAAAAACCTCTGCTGAAGAGGAATGTCAGCAGTTACAAAGCCCTCACAGTGGAGCTCAGGCACGCACATAAAAAGGGGTAATGGTCAGAGTCTGCCCTCTTATAACTGCAGAAATGGAGGTGTCGAGGACAGCGGGGGTTGACAGCTACTTGATGAGAGACATCACCCCAACTCTTGAAATATGATGGAGGAATACAAATGTAATATACCCTAGGATCTACTGCACGAAGAGGTTTGAAAAAAAGTTTTGGTCCTTCCTTAGTGTTCAGAAAAAAGTTGTTGCTGGAGTTTCTAAGGCTTTTTATTTTCTAAAAGCAAGCATGGATACATTTAAAAAACTCCATCATCAACATGCAAGGGAAAACATGCCCTGCAGGTAAAAGATAACTTGTATTTGGATTAATATAAAAAGCAACAAGTCCTTCAAATTAATAATAATTTGTTTGTCAGTGACCTGCGGAATAGCAGATTTTTGTATTATCCGATCTGACACACTATCAAAAGCATGAAGCTGTTTGCCTTCCGGGAAAAAAGAAGTATAATGTGGTGGTGAAAGTCTGTGGTTTAATTTAGGCATCACTTTTTTAGATTAAACAAAAAAAAATTTTTTTGGTTAAATAACTTTGTCAAGGTAAGCGGGACCATCATCAACCACAATTATGTCCTTGGCTAATAAACTGTTGTAAATAGGGATTGGGAAATGAGCAGGGTATTTACATTTTTCAAGAATTTAGCATATACTGATAAATGGTAAATGGACTTCAGCTTGTATAGCGCTTTTCCAGTCTGTTGACTTCTCAAAGCACTTTTACACTTCAGGTCACACCTGCCCATTCCCACCCATTCACACACTGATGGCAGTGATCGCTTTGTAAAGTATCCATCAGTAGTAGCTAAACCATTCATACACATTCACACGGTGCTGATGAAGCAGCGGGAGCAACTTAGGGTTAAGTGTCTTGTCCAGGGACACATCGGACAGTTGCAGGAGCTGGGAATCAAACCCTCAAATTGGTCACGGACTGTCAGTCCATGCTTAACAACTATCAATGTTACCTAGGCTTGGAGCTCACCTACATAGCGGACCGGCAGCTAGTAGGATTGCAAACTCCCCTATTGTGAAAACAGATGTTATAGAGAGAGCAACAAAGCTGCACAGAAACTGCATGTTGTGGACTGAACACAATGGAATTCATCATACAGGAGACCCGGTATGAACCTTTTTTTCCCTCTGGGAGACCCTCAGTAAAACAGACTGCATCTTATATACCATTGTAAGCTATAATCTCTCTTAGGATAATTGAATTTAGGGGCACTTCATTGTCCTGGTTGAGTAATAAAACACTGGGTTACTATTGTCAAACAATTAATGGTTAAAATAAACTATTGTTGACTTGAAATGCAGACTTTCTGTTCTTCAACAGCCTCTAAGGGGTGCTTATACAAATTTTAGGATGTATTTTAGTGATATTTGATTATATCAAAAATACCTGGATCTTTGTTTGCTGAACAGTTTCTGGAAAAGAGGTCATGGCTGTCTTTCCAGAGGGCAATTACTAATGGCATGTAGCAGTGCAATCTACTTGAACGTAGGCAACAACACTCTGAGGGCCAAACAAGGGCCAACAATCAGCATATTGAAATTGAACATGTTTTAGATGTGTTATGACACATTTTTATTGTAATGTTCTATAATAGGTAATCAAAAACAGCAAAAGCTGTTCAAGATCTCAGGATTAAGTGAAGGTGTGTAGAAGAGAGCCTGCTCTCATCTTCATTAGAGAGAAAACATGCTTTCAGACATGAAGAGCATTCAAGTAGGTTGTAGGTGGAGTTGGGGCATTGCTTCGAGGATAAAGCATGGGAACTGTGCAGCGTCCACACAGTCATCCTTTACCTTGACCATGCCATTACTTTGGAGTTCTTTCTGCTTCATTTGGATGTTTGCAGCAGCTTCTTCCACGTCAACTGCAAACGGGTTGTTACGCAGTAAACAAGTGTGCTAAGTTCATAATGCAAAATGCGCAGTTCGAACACAACTGTGGAGATGCTTTGCTATGTTGTTTTCTGGCACTAGAAGAGTGACACATGTTTGTTTGCAGCATCTGAGTCTCCTACAGGTGCAGCTTGCTTTAGGAAGCTCTGCTGGATGGATATAGTTTAGTTTGACCCTTGGTATCTCTGACCTCCTTTTTTTAAGCTTATATTGTTTAACTAATGTTAATGTTAGTTCAAAATAAATAAAATAAACCAGCTCTGTGTGGAAAGTTTTATGAGATCACCTTTCTTGTGAATTAGCACCATATATAATTAAAAATTGATTGAGTGAAATTTGAAGGGAACTTCTATTCATACCTGCTCAACAACATTGTGGCTGTTCTTGACAAGTGATCTACCTTAATTATTTTCTTTATTC
This sequence comes from Labrus mixtus, assembly GCF_963584025.1. Taxonomy (NCBI): domain Eukaryota; kingdom Metazoa; phylum Chordata; class Actinopteri; order Labriformes; family Labridae; genus Labrus; species Labrus mixtus. Next base: position 23,281,691 of record NC_083624.1, read on the forward strand.
CTGAATGCTTTGTTTCTATTTCTTTAGTTTTTGTATGTTTTCTTTGTTTTTCTCAGCATACCCTTTTCCATTTTTATCAATTGTTTTTTTTTTGCTGCCAAAAATACAACACTGGGCTGAATTTAAAAGAAACAAACAAAGGTAACATGTAAAAGACAGTTTCCTGTTATTCTACTGAATTCTTGCTGCTTTGTTCGAATCAGCAAAGAAACTTAACTTTGTCATAAATTCTGACTTTCTGAGTTTATATGGGACACACTGACAGGCCCTCTGTGCATTATCTGGTGGAGGCGGCACAACAAGTTTGTCGCTGCCAAAGGACATTACATGTGAATGCCAGATGAGTCAATTAGCTGATCAGTCAGAGGTTGCTTTATGAACATCTGAAAATCCTCAAAGCTAGCCTTGCAAGTGAAAAAAATGTAGTTTTCTCCAATGGGACCTCAGTGTTTTCATAGTTTCCTTGTTAAATTGTATCCCACATGTTTCAGCCTTCGCCTCAACACAGAGCTTCTCCATTAATCATTTAAGCGAGGCAATTTGCACAGTATCTGTCCGAGCAGGGGGCTATTAAGGTGAACCATGGACTTAACGTTTGGGGAGTGACTGTGTGGAATGGTTGACTAAAAATGTATTTCGTTAGAGTGTTTGATGACTAAGCTGCAGGGCAGTTGTCTTCCAGAAAAGCTCATTCACATTCAGTCAGGCCTTTTGACGCGGTGTCCTCAGGTAAAGGGTTGGCATAGTCCAGGAACACTGATTTTGATTAATGTTTGTTTTGCTTCAATTCCATTTCCTTTAAAGAGCCCATATTATGCCCTTTTTGGGGTTCAAAATATATATATATATATATTTAATCTATGTATCTACTAAAGTATGTTCACAATAGATAAACTTCGAAAAAAGTGTCTGTTTTCATGTACTGCTGCTCCATGCACCGGCTCGCTTCTGACTCTCTCTCTAAGGCTCTGAAGTGCCCACGTTTAGAGTCCCCACGTGTGCCAAGTCTGATCTGATTGGTCGGCCTCGGCTCTGCCATAATTGGTCAGTTGCTCAGCACGGTTGTCGGAAATGTCCCGCCTCTTTTACCATATTGGGAATGCAGCCACTGGCTCCGTCCGAGGGGAGCAAAAACATTAGCACCTTAGCACTACTGTGCTACCGCAGGCTACGGCATATCGTGGGCGTGCTACAGAAGTTAACGGGCGTGCAACATGAGCTGCTGGGCTTGCCACAACGAGCCAATGGGCTTAGATCAGTGATATCACACTGACAATGATGTCGGACTGACACATTTTTATCGAGGGGGGCTAGAACCGAGCGTTACATGCAGCTAATGCTACAGCTAACAGGAGGAGGTAGGAGAAGCCGCGTTTCCGCGGACTTTACATTTTTGCACATAGATGTGCCTAAACATGCACAGGACACTTGGAAAACACACTAAAGGGCATATAAAACCAGAAAAAGCAGAATATGGAACCTTTAAGTCTTCACTGGAATAGCCTTACAAGAAACAGTTCAATTCTGGTCATCTAAAATGAGATCATATAGTAGCAATGCTACGTTTCGATAATGTTTAGTAGTATCTAACTCCAACAAACTTTGCAGTTCTTGTACAACTAAGCTGAGTAGAGTAGCTGTATTTCCCCAAACTACCTCCCTTCACCCCCACCTGTTTCTTGAATCTAGCCAAATTTGAGGATTGATGCATTCAGGATTATAGCACTGCAATGCCAACTCTCTGAGGACAGAGTGAGTTCCCATTGGTCAGCGTACACAAAGCTCTGCTTACTACAATCCTACAGTGTCATACTCTCTCATCCTTCACTGCCTTAATCTTTGACCATTTCAGTGGCAACCATATTGGCGAGAATGGAAGTCGTGTCAGACAGCAGATCCTGAGACAACCTTCTACGGGTTTCCAGTCAGTAAATCTTATAATAGGGCTCCACTCCCAAGAGACCAAGATCAGAGAGAAACTGCAGTGTTGACTGTTCACTTACTGAAATTGTTTGTTCTCTACTCACAAAAGGCCATTTGAAAACATAAACCTCTTTATTGCTTTTTGTGTCTTATCTGTTGTTGTCAAATGTATGTATATTATTATGTTTAGTAATGAAAAGATTATCAGCCTTCTCAGAGCAATCTGATCCACATCAGACTCCAATACAGAACCTCCTACAAAAGTATGTATTGTCTTTTTTTTTTTCTACATTTTAAATCAAGTAAGCTGCATGGTAATAACCTCAAAGTTAAAATATGTATGAAAAATCTGTCCAAAATTAACCAACATTCTCTTTTAAATCATTTCGGAATTATTCAGTATGTTATGCACTATCGTGTTGCTAGCATGAAGTCTTTTGTTAAAGGCCTAATTGGCTTTTTAATGAATAAAAAAATCCTGACGACTTTACAGACTTGGTAATTAAAGACGAGGCACAGCAGTTTCAGAAACACGACAGATACAACTGGAAACAAAAGGCAGGAAAAATTAGCAGCAGAAAGACATCCAAAGACTCTTGTCAGTTATAAGTTGCGAGTGAGGTGTAGTATATACTCAGTTCTTTACATGTTTTAAGGAAACTCATTTAAGGTCATTATCCATTCAAGAATAGCACGTCAAAAAAAGAAACTATGAGATCACCATTGTTCACCATATTGTGTTCTGTATGTCTGATGTATTGCACTACAGAATGAAGAAAGGAATGTGCAAAGGATTTGGTAGCAGGCTCTATTACAAGGTGATTTATTATTTTTTTGCATCACACTGTTGTTCAGGAAGATAACAAAACAAAACAAAAAAATCCTGTTACTCTGGGTCAACCTAATATATTGACTTTGTTTCATGTACTGTTAATTTCACAGCCAATTAATACAGACTTTTTTTCCTGAATACAGAATGACGACCACCTATCTCCCAAGCTTTGCAATAACAAAAGAGATGCTGTAAAAAAGAAATATTGAACAGGGGTATTGGTAAATGGATAATGAATATGGACTAAAGTTTAAAAAGACTGAAACGCCTCTGAAAAGATTCTGTAACACTCCCTGCAGTGTCTCACCGATTGCAAAGTAATTGGTTTTTTCTTTGTCAAACTATCATTGTGCTGCACAAAAAGAATATCTCACACAGTAGTGGTGGATTTTTTCCCCTGTACAGACAAATGGAGGAGGAGATTGTCACAGCAAAACTCTGTAAAGAGTTGCTTCAAAATATTTTCTAAAATACACATTCCAAAGGGGATCTTATAACACTGCTACATTAATGCAGCTTGTTTATTTTTTTAACAAAAATGTCACTAATGCTCCAACATAGCACCACCAAACCTTTATTTAGACATCTGCATAGACTACTTGTCCCCAGTGATTTAAATATACAATGCCGACATCAGTCCAAGCACAGCCTTTGTTAGGTATTAACAGTTAATGCGGAAATGGCGGTGTCACATTTTCATGGAAATCCCAGTTTGCTGAGCCGGACCAATAAACTCATTGGCAAACAGGAGCCGGGCAGACCCCAGAGGACAGGGGGGAAATAAATCATCAGCCAATGCACTGCAAAGCTGTTATTAATCTCCATGCAGTGCCAATGTTTTGGTATTAAACATTTATTTCATTTGCATACAAATCAAAAATCCCAATGAAATCAAATGTCAAAGCCAAGGCTGGGAGAAAGGCGTTGCTTTGAATATCCTTGTGGTGTTGTTATGGGGCTCATTAGAGGGTTTGGGCAATGGTTTGGAACAAGGCCAGTGCCTTGAATTGTTTTGTGAAAGCAACCAACCCCCCCACCAGCACCCCGCTGCCATCCCACCAATCAGTGGACAGATAATGGGCCAGTAGGTCGCATCAAAACATGTATTTTTATAATATTGTATAAATGGATTTTTTGGAAGCTGCAGATTTGACATGCAAATGTTTTTAACTATGTCCATTAGTGCTACTTAGAATTAATTGGCTTGTGTTTCCTATTATTATTCCAATGGCAAGTAAAGAGGCTCTAACTAAATTCAATGGGCTGAACTCTTAACCATCCATTTCATTCCATTGTATCGTGTACCTTAAAGGTTAATTTGTGTTTGTAGGGAAACTCCCAACTTTATTTTAATATTTAAACCCCCTGATGAAGGATTGTGATTGTCAGTCGTGTCTTTAACAAAGTCAAGACGTAGCCTGTGGGCTCAGAGACCTGACAAGCCGCACAGGTCTCTCAAGTGCGTACACGACTAAGGTCAACTACATTTTCCCCTAGAGGTCTGCCTGTAAGCCTGGCCACAGGAGATAAGGGCAACAAACATGTGGGCCACCATGGGGGGAAAATTGCACAAACATAGCAGAGCAAACAAAGGGCGAAAAGGCTGTGGCATTCCTCTTGCGTTTAAATGCAGGGGCAGTGACCCTTACGAATTTGATATGCTGCCCTCCTGAGCTTTGAAAAAACATTCCTATGGCTGGGTGAACAGGTAAAAGCATGGGAAAATGTTGTTTGTTCGTTGCATGTTCCTCAGCTGCGACTCTGCAGTAACTCAGTGGGTACTTCAAATCAGACAATGAAGACAATTTAAATAATAAATATAAATCAAATTTGTTTTGAAAAAGTATTCTCATGAAACTTTATAGTATAGAGCAGGTCATGAGCAAGCACTGGGCAACAAGTCTCTGGTGAGCAGCCACCTGCTGTGACTAGCTTAATATTGGAAAAAAATACTTATTTTATCAATAAAAACTGTTATATTGAAAGTGTAGGATTCAAAATAAAAATGGAAGCAGTTGGACTCAGGTTCATGGCAACAGGCTGTCATGAGTTTCTGGTTTAGTTTTGTACTTTTATTATTTATCTGTTATTGCCTCCAGCACTACAGAGAAATGTAATATTTTTGGACAACATTGGGCTACTTAAATATTGACAACAATAAAACAACCCAAAGACTCCCATCTGTATTCCTCTTATCAACGCCCCCAATTTTTTATGGGAAACAAAAACACAACCTACTTCTTGCCACTATTTCTTATCCTTACCGCTCTTTGACACATATTCGGATCTGAAAATGTTTGTATGTAGCCCAGACTGTGAAAACATTTCTGAGTTTTAGAGATATTGAGACACAACCTGTACCCCTGGTGTCCAAGGCCATTTAATCAATCCACCCTAAATTGCTGCTGAGCGGATAGTTGATTCATCAGAGACAGACTAAGGAAATGGAAGAAATATTTAAGCTGTTTTTGCCCACAAGCAGATCATAACCTCGTAAAATAAATCCTCTTGAAGAGTCAGAATCTGCCAGTAACTAACCTCTAACATGTGAAGGCCTTGTTGACATGAATAACACAAAAGGTGAATTCTAAATTCGAAAGGGGCTTTTAACCTTGCCTTCGCATCCCTCTCTATGTTTGGTTTGCCCAATACTCATGGCTGCTGTTAAAGATTTCCAAGGATTTCAAAATAGCGGGGAAAACAAAGTGCTGCAGTGTCTACACAAAACATCACTACATCAACAGATGGCTTAGCAGGCTTTGATAGGTGAGGTGAAGCTGAATACACAAGCAGAGCCCTGAGAGGTATAAGCATTAAAAGGGATTCCTCCAAGTTACACTGACATGGTTGGACCAGTATTTCAACACTGGTAGAAACATCAACGATAAAGAGGACATATGTTTCAAATCTAGTCTTGTCTCACAACACTCACTTGTGTGAGAACAACTTGGGGCTACTTAAATAATCACAAAAATGCGCCCTTCTGTATTCCTCTCATCCAGGCCCCCAATTGAAAAAAACAAAACGTAAAACAACTGCCATTGTTACTTATCCTCACCACACTGACACATATTCAGATCGAAAATATGTTTATTCAGCCCAGCAGGGTTAAAATATTTCTGAGTTTTAGAGATATTAGCCCTAGACTGGTTCTGTTCATACCTCACTGAAAGAACCGAACATGTCTCCCTTGGAGACAAAAAATCCCGGACTCACCTTGTCACCTGCAGTGTCCCTCAAGGATCAGTCCTCAGCCCCACCCTGTTCAATGCTAACATGCTACCCCTTGGCCGCGTCATCAGCCAACATGGAATTTCATTCCATTGTTATGCTGATGACACTCAAATATACCTAAAAACAAATCAAACCCCCTCTGCACCCCTGCCATCATCGACACTGACCACCTGCCTGGAGGAGATAGAGGCGTGGATGAAGAACAACTTTCTCAAGTTAAACAGCTCCAAAACAGAAGCTATTCTACTTGGCACCCCACACCAGATCAAGTCATCCCCCATAACCACCATCACCTTTTCTGGCCAAGTCATCCACCTCTCTCCAACCGTCACAAATCTCGGCATCAAAATGGACCCTCAACTGAACTTTGAAGCCCACATTAAACATCTGTGCAAAAACTCATTCTACCACCTCAGAAACATTGCCAAACTCCGTCCTACACTCTCCCTCTCAGATGTTGAGAAACTCGTCCACGCCTTTGTCTCCTCCAGGCTCATCGGGATCCCTAGCAAGAGCCTCCAGAAGCTCCAACATGTCCAGAACAGCGCTGCTAGGGTCCTGATGAGAGTGCGTAAATATGAACACACCACACCTATCCTTCAGACATTACACTGGCTCCCTATTTCATTCAGGATTCAATACAATGTCACCCTTCTCACCTACCAGTGCACCCATGGAAATGCCCCCCTCTATCTCAAAGAACTCCTCACCCCACTCCACACGAAGCCTCCGCTCTGGAAACACCAACCTCCTCCATCCCCCCAGGACTAAACTCCACACCATTCCTGTAGCACTGTAGCACAGATTTTTTTGCAAAAATGTAAAGTGCGTTACAAATTAAATGTATTATTATCATTATTATTATTATTATATTGAGACACAACCTGTACCCTTGGTTTCCAAGGCCTTTTAATCAATCAATCCTAAATTGCTGCAGAGTGGATAGTTGATTCATCAGAGACATACTAAGGAAATGAAGAAAGTCTTAAGTTGTTTTTGCACACAAGCAGATCATAACCTTCTAAAATAAATCCTCTTAAAAAAGTCAGAATCTGCCAGTACCTAACCTCCAACAGAAGTTTGGAGGTCTAGACTACAATACTTTACTATGCTATGCTATGCAATGCAATCTTATGCTATGCTATGCAATGCTATTCTATACTGTACTATACTACTGTATGGTAGCTTTGGCCTTACTCTGTCAGTCTAGGAAGTTTGATTTTATAATATCAAATATGAATGCAAATCCAATCATCTCCTTCCAATCAGAATTTGACAAAGAAAATCATAAATTGACAGGCCCTTTTCTGTTGCACAACATACATGGTGATGGCTGGTGTGTGCATGAACTTGTGTTTGTGCATGAGTCAGTATGAGAGACAGAAAATTAGTTTGAAATTAAAACATCTTTAAACAATTAAGCATGATGAAAAGCTGTATTCTAATTAATTGAGAATGAAATCAGAGATGGACTGTTTGTGTCTGTGTGTGTCATCCTAATTTTGTTGTTTATGAAATAGGGTTCTAAGAAAATACAGGGTTTAGTATTAGTCCTGTTTATTCTAAATTAATCACGTGGACTATTACCTGTATTAAAATACTACTACTAAACTGGCTAACAGTACTTGTTGGATTAAAACAATAGGGTTTCAATGAAGCGGTGTTGTTTTACCTGTTCTCAAAGTATGTTTAATCTTTATATGCATGTACATATACCATGCAAAATGTCATTAGGTTAAAGGACAGATAATGGTATGGACTGAAATGATTACTTTGAGTTATGTAGGTGTGCTTGAGGTCATAGTCATAGTCACAAAACCTGGTTTGTTCAATATTTTGAATACAGATCCTTCTGCATTTGCTGGGTTTGCCACTCTGGATGGCTTTGTCAATTGCCTGTAAACAAGATGTCACTTTTGGGGCCTTGATGAAACAGCTGGTGCTGTTGTAAGGCTTTGTAGAATTCCCCCCAGATTGCCATCCTGAAATATGCATATAAAAACAACTGCGAAACATTGTTCTCCAAGTTTTGACAACAAAAAACTCCAAACCACTATACATATTTATAAATAAGCCAAAAGGAAATATCCTAACCCAAAAGAAAATGAGAGATTTTTCTACTTTCATCACAAACCAACTGAGATGGAGCATCAGGCGGGCCTGAACACGGACTAGAAGTAAATAATCAACTCTCAGAGGTATCAGATACAAGAAGATTCTCTCTTGTTGTCTCATTTAGTATTGATGCACAGATCAAAACGATCAAAATAATCTTGTTTTATTAAACTTTCCTGCTTTTATACATACCCTACAGTTTAACCTGAACATCTGTAAAGGGCATTTTAAAGTCTTGTGTGTTTTGGGCTTTGTTATTGGTTGTATAATCTTTGGATTTTCTTTGGTTTTTTCTTTGTTTATCTTATCTGTGTTATTAAATTGGGCCAATGATAATATACAAAACTGTGTATAATTTCCTCATCGCACAACTGGTCATCTGATAACATGAAAATGTGAAATGCTTTTGTAAACAGACATGACAGCAATTTCATCCTTAGCTCACTAATTATTAAGCTCCCCACATTACATGTTTCAATGAGGACGTATTCTACATTAGGACAGAACAAGGCTGGTTGGAACTAGTCAGGTAGATGATTCAGATAATCTGGAGTTTTACCCTGTGAGAGTTTAAACACATTTTGAGGAATAGAAGATGGTAGCAGCGGCTTCATGCCCATTCAAACTGGGGGGGCTGGATTTTTCAAGGACCCCTTGACCCACTCTATTTTAGCCATCCAGGGGCGTCATGCAAGCAGAATTTGGGCTTGCATGACGCCCCTGGATGGTAGGCTTAAATTAATTTAGTAAGGTGTAGCAGATATTTGGTTGGTAGGTCTTGAAAAGTCTTTGGAGGTTAAACATGACTTCATACAAATGATGCACATTTCAGATTCTATCAAATGTTACCCTACTACTTCTATAAGTGCTGTTAAGATGTTAAGCAATTCTGAATTTGTTGCCTGTTTTTAATTGTCTTTTTACATTTAGTTTCTGACTGCACCTAAAATATAAGAAATAACTAACTTTGAAGCACTCTTTGTATCCTGATGATGCATGTCATTTTTTCCATCATGAACTGAAAGGAGAACTTTGGAGAACCTTGGGCTCAGTATTTTTATTCATACAAATAAGTATGCCCACGATAGCCTCGGTATAATGTATGTATGAGTTGCTTTTGGCAGGACCAGAATACAAAACATGGGAAAACTTTGAGTACAAAGATCTCCAGTAAAAAAAAAAAAAAAATCACAGTAGGATGGAGCAGGAGACACACAGTGATGAGACTTCTAATCAGGACTGTATGAAGTCTGCTTCTCGCTCTCTGCAGTGATGCTGCCTGATAGCACAAAGTGACTTTGACACTAAACATACAAGGTGTTTTCATATGTATACATACATCTGTCCTCACATAAAAATGTCTTTAACAGCCTTATATATCTGTGGTAATGTAAAACATGATATGATACTGAGAAACTCATTTTCATTGGCTGCAGTTGATTTGAAAAACTGCGTATATCTTGTTACTCAGCGAGTTCCTTGTAGGCCATTTAATATGATATATATTTATACAGCTAAGCCCTTTGCCCTGTAGCAAATGTTCCAGGGATGCTGTTATGACAGTTCACTTCTACCTTGACTGCATCATCATCCTGAGTCATGCTCTGGAAAGGACATGCTGATCATGCTCCATTTGATGCTGCAACACAGACAGGCTGGGATTTTCAGTTGAACAAATGAAGGAGCATTCTCCATATCTATCTAGGAAGCTCACATCTGCCCCTCTTTGCAGTGACCATAAAATAATAATGGAAGCAGTATTGCAGTAATCCTGGTAGCCTAAGCTTTACTATGCAGCATGATGGAAGCATGTCACATGATAAGGCGTCTTGAGTATAAGAATCTATTTCTTACTTTGTAATCTCTAGGAACAAATCCTGCTTTGGAAGACAGAATCTGTTGGGACAAGGGTTTTGTTGTTGGGATAGTGCCTTTGCCAAAGCACTTTGAAAAAGCTGGTGGATGGCTAGTGAACATGGACCCTGTATGCAGGGAAACAGTCCATATAGAAAGAGAAAGAGGCAGAACATGTTAACTGTAATGCAATGTCAGAAGCAATTGCCATCATTTGACAATTTAGCTTTTGATCAATCCATATAGACACTGTGGTTGACTGCACTTAATAGCCCCCTTGTTGACTCCTACAGCATTCTCCATCTCAAGTTGCTTGTTGGATTGTAACCACTGAACAGCACACACAAAAAGGCAGTCATGGGCCTGCAGTCCTTCGTCTCTTATCTAAATAAACTTTTGCTGGACTGGAAGCCACCAAAAATTGACTGTTGCTCCTCAGCAGTATATCGTCATTGGATAACAGCCAACTGGTGACAAGTTACTTACTATGTGTTGTTTTTCTAGAATGCGTCTCCAAAGGGCAATGTGAAGGATTAGTCAACTGACATTAAGTGTGCCTTGCAGAGGTCTACACACAATGTGTCATTGAACACTAAGGGCGTTTTTTATTTGCTCCCCGCTTCCCTCTCCTCCGCTGGACTGCGTTCACATTAGTAACATGGTTCCGTAACCGAGTTCACTTGTGGATGTACACAGTCCAACACAGCAGGCGGCAGAATGCGCACAGTTGGTTTGCAAATCCACCAAGATGCAGAAAGAAGAAGAAGAAGCCAACATGGCAACCAATCACGGGCCGAGTCAATCCTGCTTATATGTTATTTCTGAGACGCCAAAAAGGACCCTCTTACTACCTCCACATGTACCGTGCACCTCAGAGGACGAAATGGGCTTTGTTAATACAACTGTTTTTGAAGCGACAGGAGCCATTTAGAATTATGTCATAGTGGTCAATTTCCATGTCTGAGCACCGTTGAATTCACATCTCCCGCGGCCAGTAAAAGGAATTGTGCCAGAGACCACCTCTTCAAGCAGACTCGGGCATGGTACCTGAGTACAGTATGTTTGTGTTCAAACTGATGAAATATACTGGACTTTGGGGCCAAGTGTACTCGGATCAGGGCCCGGGTCACTAATGTGAAATCACCCTAAGCCTCTTCTAAACAGCTCATTTGTGTTATCATGACATCAGTGACACAACAGAAGGGATAAATCTACATCTAATTGTTGCATGTGTTGTGTTTACATTAGACACTTTATGTTCTTCTTATAGAGAGTATTCAGCCATCAGTTCTTCCCACAGCTCCTTGGGACATAAAGTTACTATGGTATGCATAGATAAATCATCTAATGATGCTACTAAGTCTGCAAATACATGTGTGTGAGATCCAGTATCAGTTCAAATAGGTGATAGGTAATGAGTAAGTTCTGCATAAAACCAGTTCCTAAATAACAAGTAGCCTCTCTGTGTTGTAAACATTGAAATAACTCAGTGTTGAAAAGTTAGCAGAAGTATTGAAGGACAAAGCAACTTGACCCTCAGTGCTGGATGAATTTTAAAAAATGATTGTTGCGTCAAGAGGTGAATGTTACATGGGACAGGCCAAGGAGATCTAGAACAGCTTCACTTGGGATTTCCAGAATATTTACTATAAATCACAGATGAAGCCAAAGCTGTTGTAACTTAAAGTAATGACTGATCAAAGATAATGTAAGCTTCAGCAAAGATACATAATACTAGAGGGGACATTTGGTGAATGAACACAAAGGTAGTGCAGCTGTATCTGCAGCTCTCAAATGTAACATATTCGACAGCCTTTTGAACTGGCACATTAAATATATTTTTCCTGTAATAAAACATAACAGCTCACTCAGTTGGGGTGCATTTTTTGCCACGACACTTAAGGTTGCATGTAATTATAACTTTGGCCTGGTATAAAGGAGGCATTTTGCACCATCCATTCATAGTCGGGCAGTCCTGCTGACAGAACTGAGAGTGTGATTGGCATCTGTTCATTTCCTCTGAACTGGGAACAGTCTAAATCACAGTCAATCATTGACCCTTTCAGACGGAAACCAAGGACTGAATGATGCAGAGGATTAGCTGTCTCCACCATCGCCTTGTTTACTTCCTGCATTCGTAAGCCAGAAAATGGCTGCATAAATTGCACAAAACCATTAATCACAGCACGCAATTTTCTCTCCTACTGTAACCCTCCCAATGCAAAAAGGCTTTCATTTCCTGTTCAATCTCTTGACAGAAATCCAATCAACAGTGGATCATAATTTATTCACACTTGGAGAGAATCCACTTCAACTACATGAAGACATCTCATTATTTTAACACACACTCTCTCTCTCTCTCACACACACACACACACACGCGCACACACACACACACACGCACACACACGCGCACACACACACACATACACATTGTTTTTGTAGAAGTTAACAGATAGAGATTGTGTTTTCAACATGATTGACAGAGAAAATGGACAGTAAATATTCATTGGTTTTCTTCCAGATTCAAAAGACAGACTGCATTTTTTTTGCAACTGGTTTCCTAATGGTTGCAGGTCAGATGGGTCAGTGAGTGTGTTGACAACAGACATTGAGCAATAATTACAATATTTTTACTCTTAAATTTACAAAATAAAGTTTTTATTGTTACAAATCTTACCTAAAGTTAACTTTATTGGTTATCACCATTTTACTGCCATTTAGTTTAAGACGGGATAGAACGTTTGCGTGTATAGTGACAGGATGAGATGCTGGCGTGCTTCTATCTTTATTTTTATTTATTTAATTTTAATTTTGGGGACCATGTACAATATTAAACATAAATGTTGTCATTTGGTGCATTGTACCAGAGTTAGCTTAGAGCTAGCTTACATCTGCAGCCCCCTGGCAGGTCAAACTTAAAACATCACATAGAAATAAAATGTCGATAAATAAACTATAACAATCATAGCAGAGTATCCCCACACACGAACACACACACACACACACACACACACACACACACACACACACACACACACACACACACACACACTCACACTCACACACACACTCACACTCACACACACAATCACACAAATGAGCACAAAACAAATGAATTGCTCAGCCCACACTGTGATTGCACTGAAGATGTGCTTGATTTGGCAGCCTGCAGTAAGTCTTTTCTTTTTGCAGGTCATAGGTTGTGAATCACATCTTTGACTTCTGAGTTTGTTTTTACTGAAATTAAAACTTTGTTTAAAGAGCTGTTTTGCTAAAAAAAAAAAAAAAGCTTTGCAAATAACTTTGAAACAAATGTACATTTTTATTAACTTACCAAGTATTTACTGTCTGAGTAATTTAGTAAAACAGTGTTAAGAAAAAATTGTTTCCAAGGGCAGGGGTTAACAGCCTTTGCCATGCCAAGGACCCCCTTAGCATTAGCCTCTGACAGCCCCCCCTGCAAAATTTTAGAAACTCTTGGTACTTTACATTGGCAAATATACAGAGTATATATAAAACAGCAACTTTTTCATGTAGTTTCTTATTTTTTTAACAAGTTCATGAATGTGTTTGTCATTCATTTAATTCAATATATTTTTTAAAATTATAATATATTTTTGTTTCTGTCTTTAATATAATGAACAGTTATAGTAACAGCAAACAAACTCTCCATTCTTCTCTCTTTTATTCATTTATTTAAACTTTCTGATATACTAGTATAACATAGGAGTAGAACACGTGTATATCAATAGATATTACAGTGATTATTAACATCTAAACACACATTTATTATAATGTTATTGTTCAAATAATGTTAGGTTCATTTTTTGTTTTTTCTACCCCCACTTTACCTTCAACTTTCTTCACCCCCATAGCACCCCCTGACGACTACCTGGTAATACAGCAACTCCTCTTGAAAAAAGCAAAGGATGATTATTACTATTGTAAATAATTGTTCAAAAATGTTGGCAGAAAAACGTTTTTATGTTAATATACAATACTGAGAACCGATTGCCAATGACTGTCCCCAATTTCCTAAAGTGTAGAAAAAGAAAAAAAAAAGTTCTTTATTTTTATTTTCTTGGGGTAAAAATATTCTTGAACTACACGAGAAACACAACAAAACCTAGATTCTAGCTTTCCAAAAAGCAGTATCCACAAGACGCACATTGTAATTTAAAGAATGCAAATACCAAAAATGTGTATTTTTAAAAAGCACTATTTCTTTTAGGTTATTTATATTCAGATGCAGTTGTTCACATAATTATATATACTGCATAAATGTATCCTGTATCAATGGAGAGATGTTGTATTTTCTTCTTTACGATCTAGAGCATTGTGCAGTTCATGCAGCTTTACAATAAGGTCAAAGGTCAAATCAATATGGAGACAATAGACGTGCCAACAGACTACCTACTAAAGTATATTTCATTAATAAGGAAGCTGGCATTGTAAACAGCCTTCAAGACCATTTATTATAAGTGGCTGCCTGGCAGGCTACCTTGTAGACCATCCATTTAGTGCTTAGCTTGAGGCTATGGCTGTTAAGCACCCAGCGCCAGTCCTCAGTTCCCCAATTCTACTTTGCCTAAAAACACAAACAAACAATGACAAAGAGGACCAAACATCAATTTTTCATTCTGTTGGAATACTTGACTTATATAACTGTTGATATTTTATCAGAGCTTTAATCACCATTAACTGCTGGACTCTAAGTCAAGTGTAAGTAACAGCTGATTATTTCCATTTCTTAGCAGTGAACGTGCTGCAACACTTTCTGTTTTATATAATGTATCGAACTTTACCTTGTCTCTTTAAAGACAACACTGGAGATATCAGTAATACCAAAGTTGAATTGCTAATCCTATCAATATATATTTTTGTCATAGCATCTTTTGTTATGTGATTAATCCCTGAACCTTCAACCTATGCATTATACACTTTGCTCGCTTTGGAAAATTGTTCTTTCTTCAATGCAAACCAAAAGTTCCTTATAGGATCTTTAACCAATTCAGACCTGAGGCGGCCTATTTAACATTTTAACATTTATGAACATCTTTACTTCTCAGCCTCTGTAGCAGATAGAGACATACAATTAAAAACATAAACCTTGAAACCCTTAATCTCATATTACTGCTTTTCACTTGAATAAAAAATAACAATTTTTTCTTAACACTGTTTTACTAAGTTGTTTGCAAAGCTTCTTTTTTTTTTTAAGCAAAACAGCTCTTTAAACAAAGTTTTAATTTCAGTAAAAACAAACTCAGAAGTCAAAGATGTGATTCACAACCTATGACCTGCAAAAAGAAAAGACTTACTGCAGGCTGCCAAATCAAGCACATCTTCAGTGCAATCACAGTGTGGGCTGAGCAATTCATTTGTTTTGTGCTCATTTGTGCGTCTCTCAGCAGTGTGGGTTGGTTTATAGGCACGAAAAGTAATCTTGTATGTGTTTAATAACAGTGTTTAATGCACCTCTGGAATGAAAAAATCAATTGATGCATGAAATAAACATAAACATAAACAAAAGACAGACCAATGATACAGCTTCTCTTTCCTAGCAGTTACCAGGCGAGGAAATGTAACATTCATAATCCTAGATGGGGCACACATCACTCACCTTCCATGGCTTAAAGGGATACTTCACCCGTTGAAACATGAATCTGTATTGACATTGGGTCATATATGTAGTAGAAATGTGAAATAAATTATAAAGTTGGTGTCTTCTTGGCAGAGAAAAGGCAGAAAGTGTCTTTTTGGCTCATGTGAATGAAAGACACCTAATCCCAGAATGCACAGCACCGCAAGCCACTCCCACTAAGGTCCGAATCAGAATCAGAAATACTTTATTAATCCCAGAGGGAAATTAGATCGATACAGTTTCTCCAAAATATACAATATAGCAGTAGAAATATAGTAATAAAAACATTTACAGACATATTTACTTCAACACATGAGGTCATTTCCTCAACAGATTCAGAAATTTCTTCCAGAAGGAATTGGTATCTTGGAAATTCCTGGCAGAAAACAGACTCCATGTCTGTGTCCAAAGGCAAACAGTGAGAGCACCGACACTACCAGTCCGCCCCAGCTAGAGCCGGCCCGGGCAGCCAGCAATATAGCCGCGAGACGGTTGCTGCCGACAGGCCGGTCTTGTGTCCCGGCGAGTGGCTGGCAGCGTCAGCGTTCACCCCGCTAACCGGAACAGTGACGCAAAATCGTCATTTTGCGTCACTGGAAGCTCCTTTTCAGACTCAGAAATACAAAGATTTCCCATCTCAGGGGAAAATGAGGGAGAGATGCACGACCATTCAAAAATATTACCAGGATTCTAATGATACAAAGCTTAATGTAAATGGGTGAAGTATCCCTTTAAACTTAAACATGCTTAACCATGGTAAGGTTTCAACAGATGTATTTACTGAACTTCGAATGAGCATATGTGATTCTGTATTTACTATGTAATCCTGTCCAGTACAGTACACACAGTACGTCATCAACAACAAAGTGCGCAGTTTTAAAAATACCTGAAAAAACAAGCATTATGACTACTAAAAGAAAGATACACGCTCAATAATCAATGTCTGCTTTCCGTTGAGGAGTGGCCGATGTAGTTCAGAAGTTTATGAGATTAGCTAATTGTAGTCCATCAAATTTAATTAACACTTTTCCAATCTCATTTAATTGTTTCAAAGTTTTCAGCTGCCCGTTTGTGTAAAAAGAGGATACGTCTCATTGCTCTGCCAGCGCTGTATAAGTATATTATGCAACGTGCTGCCCTGCCTCTGCAATTGAATCGTGTCTCTGGTTTGAGATACGACACGGAGAGAAAGGAGACTGAAAACAGTTTAAACTCACACCTCTATTGATTTATCCTTTATTGCCTGAGATTTATGAAATAGTGTAAATCTGATGGTGTCTCTCATAATACTGCCACAGGCTTTTTAAATCAAGCTGACAGGCTTATTATTGAGCTCCGGCAGAGAAGGCAACGTAGCATGGAGGAGTGTACCATCCCTGATCCAGGAAGAGGAAAAATATTACCCCTGACTCCCTGGTGGTGAGAAGTTGTTGTCCCCAAACAATTACCGTGGCCCTTGCCATCATTCATAACGCTGAAATAGCATTGGCCTAACAATAATGGTATCCAGAGACACTCATACTGTAGATCAGTCTCTCCAGGCTGGTTGATACTACACGACTTCTCTAACACACCAATAAATATTGTAGTAGCACTGTTACACTTAACAATATGCTGTTCATGTGTGGAAAAGCCCCAATGATGATTTCTTATGGATTCAAGTTATGCATTAATAATGAATCATTGCATGTTACAGGAAAAGGGAGGTAATAAACATTTTGTGGGATTATGTCCATTATCATGTTAATAAAGATATGACAATTAATGCAAATATGTCTACAGAAAACAGCAAAAAAAAAGGATTATTAGATGCCATGATGCAAACAATGAGCGATTTGAATTTCTATTTTGGCCAGTAGCAGCTAAAACTCTTTTGCTGGGAGAGACTGACTGCTGTCAGAAATACATCCAATCATTGTCCATGTTTTCACAAGAAAGGATCCTAAAAAAAGTGACTCTCTTACACAGCCCATTGCTTTACACTTGAAAAAGCCCCATGCAGTATAAGTGCTCGTCTCAACTCCGCAGAAGTACAGCCCGAGCTGCACGCCTCATGAATAAAAATGTAGTCTTTAAAATGTCCTTCTCTCACTACTCTTCTGTCCTTCCACTCTGTGTTTTATGAAGTATTTTTAAAACTGCCATTACGCTGAAGTAGAGAGAATATGCCCGGGTTTTTTAATGCACCACATCTACCTGATATACTGTATCGCAGATTTATCTCTGGCACCAGGACAAAAAACGAAAATGTGTCTGTGTTTTCCGTTAGCCGCCACTCACAGTTTTATCACAATCACTCAGCAGCACTCACAACACTCCACCATCCATGCTGTTTGATAATAACATCTCTGTGTTTTTTTTTTCCTTCTTTCATTTCTAATTTATGAGCCAAGGCGGAGATTAAACAGATTCAAATTGTCCAAAATTCTAATTCTAATTTAGAAAAAGCTGCAGATAAGATAAGGCAGCATGAAGGGAATAATATTGAACAATTTGGACGCAGTTGAGAGCCCTCACTTTTTTATTTCCTATCATGAGTTGGTAATGCCTAACACAACGTGCTGGTGACTTTCAATCTAATAGTCAAATGTAAAACAGTTTGGGAAGAAAAGTGATAAATTCATACTGCTGGAAACATCAATCCCCCATGAGATAAATGTGGTGTTTTGGATTCATTGGCATTCAAGGTGCCTTCAGCTCTGAAGGAGTCAGTGTGTACTGTGGCTTGAACTATTAGTAGATTAGGTTGTAACTGTATATCTAATATGGGTCACCGTTGTATAGTCTGCATGACAGGCTGTAAAGCTGTCAGACAGGGATACCGAGGAGTCCGGTGTGGTTTCCCGTAAATGGATAAACAAGCATGCAAATCAATCATTTGTCATGCTGATAATATCACTGATGAGATTTCTCTCCTGGCTTTGTCATTTCATTTTACTGAAACGTGTGGGGAGTGTTTGACTCTTGAGGCTCTGGCTAATTAGCCTGGTGAATGGCAACTAAAGTTTCTATGAAAAGATACAAGGTTTCCTGTTTAAATGTTTTATCTAAGAAGCCAAGCGTTATCGTCCATTGTCTGGCAATAACCATGTCTTTGCATTGTCAGAGTTGTGGGGGCTGTGGCTCAGTGGTAGAGTCGGTCATCTCCTAACCTGAAGGTTGGAGGTTCGATGGTAAATGGACTTGAGCTCCATTTACAGTCCCATTTATACACATTCAGCAGTGGGAGCAAATTGGGGTTAAGCGTCTTGGACATGTAGCTGCAGGAGCTGGGGATCGAACCCCAGACGACCAACTCTACCAACTGAGCCACAGCCCCCCTACTCTCCTGCTGCCCTGCTCCTATTGGGCTTTGTCAACGGAATTGAATGTGTATGAATGCGATAGCTAATACTGATTTATCTTCCTTACATGCACTCTGTGAGTAGTTACACACATTGAGATTTTTTCCTCATAGTCCACTGCACAGCTCCTACATTGCACCTTTTGTACATTTTGTGTTTTTTATTTTTTATGTTTAAAATTGTATTAATTTATTTTTTTATACTGTATTATTTAAGTTGTTGCTAGTTCTGCGTTATTTCCTTGTTAATTGTTTAGCACCAATACACCAAGTCAAATTCCTTGTATGTGTAAATGTACTTGGCAATAAACCCTGATTCTGATTCTGATTCTGATTCTGATTCTGATGGCCAATTTACATAGCAGCCTCTTCCATCAGTGTGTGAATGGGTTGGTGTCACCTGCTGTGTATAAGTGCTTTGAGTAGTGATAAGACTATAAAGTGCTTTACAAGCTCAAGTCCATTTACCATTTAGAGTTGCTACTGGTATGGCTTTTGTCCAACACCTTGGCAAGACTGAAATATTTTAACAACTATGAATGGTTTGTCATGACATTTTACAGACACTCATGCTCCCCAGATGATGAACCCTTACTGACCTTTGTGATCACTTTTCAACCATGAGGTTGACAAGACATGACTGTCCTGTTTTCTTTTCTGGCAGGGTATTAGCAACACTTTACAGTAATGTACATAATAATAAATTCAACATGCCATTCATCCACTGAGCAATATTTGAGAAAGCATAAATCAATTCTGTGATAAATGTAGCGCTGCTAATTACTATGCACAGCAACACAAACAGTGATTGAGCAGTTTATACAGAAGCTGCAGAAAGTGAGTCACACAGACACTTTTACACATTTACTTTGTGTGGGCATTAGCAAATGTGGGCAAGCTAACACTCTGATATAACATGGTCATCATTTTACCTTGTATGTTTGCATTGTTACTGCCAGCTCGTTAACACTCTGTGTCTCAGTACAGCCTCACAGACCAGCTAGCTTTGCTCCCTTGTTGTCCTTACTGGCAGGTTTAGTAACACATTACAATAACTCAACATGCTACACATACGGAGCGCTAATTGAGATAGCATAAATTAATCTCTATAGCTTCGCTTATTACACAGCAACACCTCCAGCGACAGAGCAGCTCACCAACAAAGCCAGTGAAAGTGATCACAAACTGTACTTGTACTAAGAATGTGTCAAAGCTGTATTTTCCTTTGAGTTATAATTGTGATGACATAATAAAACGGCATCCAGTTGACTCAAGGATTCTACCTTCTTCTCATCTTGAGGGGGAAATGATGTAAGAAATACCTTCTCAGTTATTGAAAGGCTTTTTGTGTATGTTAGTAATCACTTTGTTCCCCCACATTGCTGGGAGTAAAGGCAGCTGAATGCTGATGGGACCAGAGCATATAGGCCACAATCCCATTTGAGCAGTTACTGGTACTTTGCCTTAAATGCTTTTCAATCTGCTGCAGATCACATTAGGCAGCTCCTTCTTATCGACTCATCCAAAGAGTTTATGTCTTCATCTAATTAAGGACAGTGCTTCCTTAATAGCTCAATGCTTAGGCTGAGTTATTCCATAAGTGTATGGCTTGGCCAACGGTCCACTATACGTTACTTCACTGTCAGCTTAAAATGATACTTTCAATCGAGTGTCATTGTTACAACCCTCATTATTGTCATATATTTCATAACTGTCTCCTGACTTTCTCATCATTCTAGTCATTATCTACAGATGTTTGTTTTTTTTCAGAATGTATTCGCCTGAACTACCTTTCCTTACGTGCAGTAAGCTTACATTGGTGAAAGTCAGTTCTTTTATATTTTGTATTCCCTACCTGGGAGACCTGCTTGAGGTTGACAGGATCACAGTTCAGGCAGATATGAGATTGGTCCAAGGTGTGAACTGTCTGCCAGGGCCGGCAAGCTCAGGCTGCCTCCATGCTGCTGCGTATATGTGTGTGTGGGTGTGTGTGGGTGTCATAAGGGCCAGCCTATTTAGACAAGGGAAGGAAAGATGGGGCTGAGATGTATTATGCATGTGAATGCAGGGGGAGACAGGCCTCTGCACTAACAAGCCAAGTCACTTTCCTTTTCACAAGGCAACACACTGGCCTGTCTTCTCCAGTCACAAATATAGACTGCACTAGAGTGGATTCATACATTTGACAATGAATGGAGCACAAGTTAAGTTTTTAGCTAATAATCATACAAGTGAATATTCTATGCGTATTTAGTCACTTATGGATATTTTACAATGAAGGACAGTTTTAATCTTTTAAAAATTGGGACAGATTCTTTACAGCAACAATATCTTGGAACATTCAGAGTGAATTTTGAAAGGTATTGAGAAAAAAAGCTTTCATTGTTAACTGTTGGCATCACACTACAAGACAATGCTCTGCTGTGTCTTTTTTCATTGACATTGCATACAAATAAATACATGAATCACATTTTTATATATATATATTTTTTAATTTGACAGTTGTGGAGCAACAAAAGAAAGATGAAGAGAGAGAGAGGAATTACATTTTACAAAGATCCCTTGATGTACTCAAAAAAAAAGACAGAGTGGTTTGGAAATGTAAAAAAACACTAAGTTATTAGTATTCTTATTATCTGTCGGTTCAAGGGTCCACCTGATCTTTTCCTATCTCCCATTGAATATTATCACGGGAACTTGGTGAAGAGACGTATCATTTATGATATTTATTGCCATATTTTACTAGAGATAAATAATCAATCTTACTGCGAATGAGCCAAAAATCATTATTAACAATTTAAATCAAATGAGTCATGCAATAGACACAATCTGTTAGTCAGTGTCCTACAGTTGTCAAGACTTCTGGTTCTTTTTCAAGTACATTTGAAGCAAATTGGTTGGCCAAAGAAGAAAGCTATGAACCTTAGGCCAAGGCACGTACTGAAAAACAAGAAATCACATTTTTGATATGTTACATTTTGTTTCTTGTGAACAACTTTTGTTTGAGTTGACAGAGTGTATACATGCACATACATATGAATACAGATAATATGAATCATTTTTTTGTATACCCACAAGTACACATGCATGAACAAACATACCACCAAATGCAAGGCCCTCATATACCTCCCTATTGAGTGACTATATCCTCCCTGAAATTAAATGTCCTTTCTGCTGCCAATAGATACAACTGAGAGAGCTTCAGTCATTTTGCACTATGAGACTGTGCAACAGAGAGTTCTAAGGACAAAACATCTAACAGCAGGTGCCACCAGTGATTTAATTACAGTGTTTGTGGTGGTTTCCACGGCACCACCAGGATTTTCATTGCAGCAGTCAGCCCTCATGTACAGACATAGGGACCTGAGTGGGTCATTTAACAGGAAAAGTAAGGGGCAACATGGAATCTCCTAACTGAGAATTTCTGAGAGTGATTTTGTAACTTGTAAACAAAAGTATATATTTCTTCAGGAATCTTTGTTCCTAAGATTTCTTCACCACTCCCTGGTGGTCTGTCTCATTAACTTAAACTCAGATGTTTTAAATTAGTGGTTAGTTACCCCAACTAAAGGGTGTTACATCTGCTCTATCATCCACTGGATGTGTTGTCTTGAACTGTTTTCTGGCTTTCTCTTCCATCATATCATAACATCATGACTAAGCTCTTGTCTGTCTCCCAGGAACATATAAATTGGCTCCATTTCATAAAACAGACAGATGTTGTTGATGAGATCTATGCCAAAAAAGTTTTACACGTTCATACAAAAAAAATCTTAAATTCTTCCAACTTATGTGTTGCTCTTGGTGGGCATCGACAAACAATTTCTGAAACCTTTCCAATGGGACAAAATGCAATTTATCTAATAAATAGCCCTTCAACTGGGCTGCGTTTACTCTCAGAATGGGCCGCGTCCCAAAGAAGGCTGTTGAGAATAAAAACAGCAATAAAGCAGCCAGTCAGTCATTAAACGATTGTTCAGAAGAGAAGCCAATTTTCTTTTCCTGTGTGTTGCTTTGATGAGCCCGTTGCTTATGTGTTGTGGCTTCACTCTGTGACTGCAGATCAGGCTCTCATTTCAGCCATCCTCATCCGTCTGATATTCATGTTTCATCCATGCTAACAAAAAGAAAAGAGAGCTATGCCACTGGGATGCAAAGTGGCAATACATCTGTTGCAATAAGTCGTTCTGCATCTGAAAAAAAAGGCAGATTTTTGTCACACAGGAGTCTGATTGTGTGGCTCTCACTGATTCTGTGGCTCTCACTATTATATTTCCAGCCTTTCTGGACACAGTGGTTCCTTAATGACTCATTTCCTCATGACATTTCTTTTAACCATTGTGTAGAACTTTCATTCCCATAGCTATGGTGTTCTTGTCCTGGTGTACAAAATGGCGAAAACAAAATCATCTTCTCTTCATGCCAGTATGAAAAGTGAAACTTCAATAAGTGTTGAATAATTGGAGATGATAATAGTTATTACATAAAATAATTTCAAACCTGTCAATTTTAGCAAATGTGTGGTTTAAGACAGTGTTTCTCAACTAATGGGTTGGGACCCAAAAAAGGGTCACGGAGACGTTTACATTGTGTCGCGAAGGTGTGCCTAGAAAAAATCTGTATCAAAAACTCTATGAAGTAAACACGTTTGTTCCATGTCTTTGTCTTGTCACGTGTTTTGAATTGTGTGAGGTAAGAACTTAGCAATCTTTCCTTAAATAAATCTGATTGGCTGAAAAATTACCTAAATTTGAGTCGCAATTTTTTATGTAGGAGTTGATGGTGGGTCCTGAGGCTCAACCAGTTTAGAACCACTGCTTTAAGACATGCTTATATGGATTTGTCTCTGGACCAGGATGGCTACACACTACAAACACTACAAATACATTCTTAATGTGTGTGTGTTACATTTATTTAAGTATAGGCTGACTCTTGTACATTTTGAGTTCTACTCATGTGGGTTGTTTTTATTGATACTCATCTCTAAAGGGGAAAAAATTTTTATTTAGTTTCATTACAACTATATCAAAGAGAGCTCTGAGTGCTTTATTTTATTAGGTCGACACATTTGTGAATAATTAAGCAACCAGTCTGGATTTTCCAACATGCCAACTCATTTCAAGCAGACCAGCAGACCTAACATTACAAAACCCCCCCCATGAATGGTTCTGCATTAAATTATCCAGAACAAACACTAGAGCAGTGGAATGCCAAAATAGGAATTAAAATTTAATTTGTAAGCTAATTGTGATGCAAATGAAGGCAGATGTCTACCTCTAAATCAATTAACATGTTCTTTTCTTGTGATGTTGGAAAAATATCCCAATTATCAAAAGTGTTACAGTCTATGTATTATGTATGTTTATGTTATATAGAAAGATAACATGTTCTCTAAAAGTACACAGGCTGATTGTTTGGGATTTGTCTGAGCATTTTATGGAATGAATGATGTCAAGTCAGGTAAATGTAGATTTGAATAAGTCAGTCTAAAAGACTGTTCAGAGCTGAATAACTAAGAAAAAGATTACATTGAAATGTAAAGATTGACTTTCCAATAAGGCTCCTGATTGTATTCATGTCATGTACAATGCTAACCACAGGAGACAGCATCAGGAGCCTATTTTACAGCCAAGCGAAAAAATTAATCATCATGTCCACTCCTTCAGCTGTTGGAATAATGATTGCAGGAAAAATTAATTGAAAATAATTCTAATAATAGTATGTTTCTGTTTATTGGTTTTCAGGTAAAGGAAAAATGTAAAAAAAAAAAAAAAAAAGTAAATGGAAAAAAGGGATGCTTCATGTTTAACACACAAAATGATGACTCTGGTAGTAGATGCATCCCAAATTCTGAATGACTGTAAATCACCAAGCAAGGATTTACTCTTTGAAACCTACAGTTGCAGCTTCTTGTGTGTGTGGCAGCCGAATCTCCAAACCCCACAATGACGTCTCACCTTATGGAAAGGAATAATTCTTGTTTGCCTGTTTATTTGAATTCTGCTTTTTCCTTTTTTCACAAAAGGATGCAGAGTAGAAACTTAAGGAAAAAACCCTCAAAAAAAAGCATTAACAGTGAAGTGTTTCCTTACGATAAGTATGTCTTCATTCAATCTTAACAATGATTATAATTACAAATAGATGTTTTCCACCAGAGGTGCACACCCACTGCAGGACACAGCATTAATTTTTACTGCTTACCTACACTCCAAGCTACCTGAGTATATGCCTACTACATGTGGTGATGGAAAAGTAGGATTTAGCAAGCTAGCACAGGCAAAGCGTAGGTGATGGCCCCCTGCCTGTCAACAGAAAGCAGGCCAACTCCACAGACAGACTTTCTGTGATATTACAATCAAAGCCTAATGTATAGGGCAGGCAAAACATGGCTTTCCTTCTTTCCTGGCATGAGACATAGTAGGGGATTGCTTTTTTTTATCAGAATATTGATCTAAATGTGCAAAATATTTTGAGATAAAAACACAAAAACAGTCTGACTCCCTAGGGCTGCTGGGTCATTTCAATTTTTCAATTGGAGGGAAATCGTTGGTTACCAACTTTGTCAAAGGAAATGTTGACAACTATTATCAGCCCTGCTTGTGTGACAAGTCAATGCCATGTGAACGTGACATTTCAATAAACTCTGTCATCATAGTGTTGAGTCATTTCAACTCGTATGATGACCGAGTCCAAACTGCTAATTCATAACTTCATGACTACTGAGATCATGTGTAATGATGCACCATAAAAAAAAAACCCATGAGACTAAAAAGCATCCAATATGAATCTTGTTGATGAATGAAAATATAAAATAAAACTGCAGTTATCGAGTGTACATATATCTGAAAAGTGATCTCATAGAACCATAAAACCTTTCAAGCAACTTCTTGCTGTTGTGGTCAAACACTGAGCCATATCTTGAGTTTAAAGTCTTTGATTGATTGACCTATTTTTATCATGGTTCAGCATCTGATGTACAGAGATTCCCTTTGTAAGCCTCATCACTATGGCTTTCTAGAAATATTTGAAATCTCCCTTTACACTGCAGTCATCATTAGCATGCCAAGTGGTTGAGACGTCACTATTATCTCTCATCAATTTGTAGTGGCTGAAACGGAGTAAATAGGCATGTAGGAGCTTGAAGAGTGCTACTGTATACCGACAGATTGGCACTGTGACTGCAGCAGGTTGTTTCAGGTTACGTAATAGAATACAAAATGAAGGTCAGCCCACCATTAGTTCTACTTGAACAGAATCCGGATGCATGTTGACCTTGTTCATTATGTAGATAGAGTATGTTGCACAAGGGGAAATCTATTTGTCACAGTTTGCTCTCTAGTTCTTGGCATCGCTGAACAATTAGTCAACAAGTCTGGAATTAGAGGCTGTGTATGTTTGGAAGGCACTTTCATAAATGGGCATGGGAATGAATATCAAACGTATTCCAGATGCTTGCCTTTCTGCAGCCTACACACACTTAACAGTTAAATGGGTTTGCATTTCATTTGCAGGCCCATTTAAAATGTGCGGTCTCTTGTGGTGTAACACCTGGTCTTATTAGAATAGTGCAAAAATCCATATTCTGCCATCTGCTGCAGTGATGTCAGCACCTCAGTGGGTAACTATTCCCACCTCTACATCTCCCAGAATCAGTGCTGCCGGGGTGGAAGAAAGAGATCTGATGAAGAAGGGGGAAGAATGAGAGATGGAGTAGATCCCTGTGGTGAGAGGTTGAGTTCTGCTGGAAGCCAGCGCTCCCATGAGAAACAGTCCCTGAGCTGCTAAGATGGAGAGGAGGACGGAGAAGGGCCGGTAACTCTTCTGTTAAGCTTCTGGCTAATTATCAAGCCAACAAGGGACAAGCAGCTGTTCACATCAAGCACACACCATTAGACTAATATAACAGATTAGCAGGAGGGAAACTCACCTGGCATCTTGGGACAGAGAAGCATTAATAACAAGTGAAAATGATACTACATGCCTTAATATAAGCTGTGTGTATATTTTTTTTTTGTATTGATAACACAAAACAAAGCTGTATCCTGAATATTTTTCTGTTTGGTTTGTTTTCCAAATCAAGTGAATAAGGTTTCTGGTCGTTCGATTTTTTTTTTCTGGCACATTGTCAGATTCCAGTGAGGAGGCAGCTCATCCTGTAAACGATGCAGTATTTCATGAGCGTTTTTTAATACTCGCTGTGGAACATTCACAAGCAAAATATATTTACCACCAGAACAATCAAGGCAGTCAGTTTGACTGTGATTAAATCTTGTAATTCTGTGACTTATATGGACTGGAGAACACTGACTCGGCCTAAATATGGGGTCATTATTTTATTCTAACAAGCTAATTTATTCAAACTACAAAAGATAAACGCATCCTGGTTATTTCATCAATGAACGTCTTTATCACATGATTTAAAGATAGTATAGCCTATACTTTTTCTTTTACTTTTAGCCACACATTTATGTGTCATCATTGTATAACATTGGTTAATAGTTGTTATTTTCCTTATTGACATAACTAAATACTAGCTTTAGCATTGAGCTAAAACCAAGGAGGAATTTGTCCCCCATAAAAAAACACCTTGTTCAGGAGATCCAACTCTTATGTGACTGTCTGATTTTCTGTTTTAGCAAAAAAAAATTGTATATTGGTTCCTTACATGTCCTTAGAGGTTTTTTTAATCGTTGGATCCGAGTGAATTGTTTTTATTCCACAAGTAAATTAATAGAATTGATTTAATTTGATCTTCTATTTGCGACTTGTAATGACTATTACAATTGATTCAATACAGTATTTTGTTGTGCATGTAGAGTGACAATAAAGATATCTTATCTCATTCAAACAGGATTTTATATCATGTATTAACACTCTGATGCTTTTGCATATCCCATCCCGACTTAACAGATCGGTATATTCTTAGACTTTGGATTGATTGTCAGTCAATATTTAAGATTTAAGTATCACAAGAACCATCAGAGCCATTCTACAATTTATGGAAATCGGGTATTAAGCTGTCTCTGGGAGGGATAAACCTCGAGAATCACAAATGACTAATGCTTTGCTCTGAGTAATGTCCAGAACAAGACGATTTTAATGCATTACACATCAATTCAAATAAGGCCCTGTTCTTCAAATCAATGCAGCCTACTTTTCAACCCCCTTTACAGATGCATCACCGTAGATTGATTTTGTAGTTTACATTGCTTGGAAACAGTCTATAATGCAGCCCCCTATGGCCCATCTTTAACTGTTGTTTGTGCAGTATTGGTCGACTAGCAGAAAGCACATCTCTACTGTTGTTGTCAATTAAGAGGTCTCATATATACTTGCAAATTGATCAGATGTCACTTCACTGCTAATGGTCCCATGTGGCATTGAATCAAAGTGAAAAGATAATAGTTGTTCCAAAGTAAACAACAAAATTACTTTCTTATTCTTTATCATTTAATGTTTTAAATGCACTAATTAAAAAATGATACAAAGCGAGAATGTTGTACTGAGTCATTTATTAGGTTCATTTGAGAATGTCATTAAAATTCACTTAAGCATATCGTCACAGTGAGTGTAGACTTCACATGGTAGTGTTTTGTTTTTGATGAGCTTTGATTTGTATGTGTCTGGACTGCTGCAGCTCTGTTGCCACGGCAGCAGCTTGGTGTTCCCCTTCACACCCTCAGTCGGCTTTAATGAGGGCCAGACAATACACAGTGAAAATGAAGAAACCTCTGTTCAGTTTTTGTCTCTCTCAAACTCAACTTCATTCAACAATAGTTGTTCTAAACATATTCAAACTTACTTGAACAATCATATTAGAACACTTATCTGGGATTAGTATTGTGAGATTACAACATTGTTTGCTTATCAAACTCTAGGATTAATGTCATCCCAGAAATCAACTATTACCATAAAGCAGGTAATTGAATTGAGAGTGAAGTAAAACTGTTTCTGGGTGTTGCGCTTGAGAATCCCCAGCAAAGTTGTTGTTTGGAGTCACTACTAAATATTGGTGGATTATAACGCAGCTAGTTAATGATGCGACGCCTGGGAGCTTGAGCTGCACTGATTTCACACTTGACATGCATCATTATCCACAATCACCTGACATCGCCTCCTTCCAATTGACGCTCAAGCTGCAAGAATTGCGGTCTCTCCCTCTCCTCTGCACCAATACTGTGCTCTTTAGCCACACCACCACCCCAGCATCCACCTGTAGGATCCAGCTCTGGGGCTTAAGATATTATGTAATCACTCCTCAACTATCTGCATGTAAAATAATCTGTGAGGAGTGATGAGTATTGACGCCAAACACAAACTATGTTCTGCTTACTGCAATACACATTTCAAACAAATACAGTTGTCTGACTAAAATGAAATAGAAGAGCAAAAAAAGATGCCTGCTATGTCTTTATTAATAGTCTAGCAATTACATTTAAACTGATGCAAGAAATCGTTTCTCATTACAGCCACTGAAAGTTTTTTTTCTTTTTACACTAACCATAAGATTTCTGTCTGAAACAGCAAAAAGCCACAATTTAGCACTTCACATCCCTAGGGTTTAGTCATTACAGATGATTACAGTTGAATAAATTACACTCGCCTTTTGACAGCCATTGTATGCAGCGACAATCAATGTAATTGGATTCAGACTTCTGGCAAGTATTACACTTCCAAAGCGTCTTATGAGTATTGAAAAATCAGAGGAAGTTGTACTATCAGACATCGTCACATCGGTGTGTAAAGGCAACATGAATGCACTCAATACTGATCATCGCTGTGGGTTGTCCCTGTGGAGCAGCAGCGCTCAGACTGATCAGTAAGTGGATGTGGGTGTCACCTGTGCAAATGAATTTGAATGATTGTCACAAATGATTAGAATGATGCTGCACCCACACCGCCTGCATGAAATTCAAGCATCATGGAGGAAAGTGGGCAAAGTGATGATGCCATGAGTCAGGTTTGTCACATCAACTCAACAAGCAACTGATGCATATTTCACAATAATGAAAGTCTGGTTATTCTTGTGTGTTGACAGGAGCAGTTTAAATCCTGAATGTTAATTTTGTAACAATTGCCTTTGATAATTGTACATGCTGTTGGCCCATTAACCATAAGCTGTTTTCCTTATAATATTTGCATTGCTAAAAAGTTTCAACAAAGATGAATTCATACATCTGGACAAGTGTTTACAAGAGAAAGTTGGAAATGTTTCTTCAGACTGAAAACAGAATGAAAGATAAACAAAACCTGGCTGCCTCATTCTGTTATGTGACCGAGTGTTCTCAGAGGAGTGGAACAAATGCACGGCCAAAAATAGCAACAAACAGGAGAGAACCAGGACGAAAGCAACTGTTTGTTTTGTTTTTTATTCTAATTTCATGTGGACAACAAAAAAGTAACAAACACTCAACTGAGTGCAAAGTCAGTTATTTATACCTCAATCTAAAGATGGCCATATCATTTGCTCCGTCTAACAATTATCCCCAGAGCCAAGACAACGAAGACTGGACAGATTGGTGTTATTTTTGGCTGGATATTCAAAGCCCCCTGGAGAATGTTTCTAAATTAAGGTGTAGTTTCAGTTGATTTGTAACAGCACCATACAGTCAGAAACTACATGCAACTATATTAAATATAGAAAAATCTTTCAAATTTGTTGTTCATCCCTTGTTGTTTTGTCTTACACCATTTACGTTTTATTAGAATTTAATGTTGAAGCTATACTCAGGGGCTTTGCTTGTAAGGCCTTGTGGGATGTGTCGACTTTGTGGGTGATGGATTCGATCAAAATGTAACGTAACTGACATTACCGAGTCAATGCAAAATTGCCTTTCTCCATGTATAAGTTTTGGCATTTACCAAGATCCTGTTAATGCTCACTGTGGTCACAGCTAAGCCACAGTAAAAGCATTAAAGGTTTTTTTGGGGGGTTAAAGAACAGACATTTCAGAAAACTAGTTACTCTGCTAGCTGTCTTTCAGCTAAGCTGACCTCTGAGTCAGATTGACTAACTCTAAACAAAGTGTATTTATGTCCTTAATGTCTTGATTCTAATGTGCCAACATCATTTAACTAATGAGAAATGACCATAAGATAGGACAGGATAGGATTGGATATGTTAAGTAACATTGCGTTATGTTACAAAACGCTACACTATGAACGATACACTTTATTATACCAATAGGGAAGTTTGTCTTTGATTTTAGTTTTGCTCATGTTTAGCTGCCTTAACAGTAATACTATAAATAAAATGAAAAAAACATTTCACTAGAACAATCTAATTAATTCCCAGTGTACAAATCTAAATCTTTACAGGCTGTCAATGATCTGAGAAGAATAGTTTTTGATGATGTTATTGGCGTTTAGAAAAAAGAATACATTCATCCATTTATACGCCTATAACTCAGTCCTGTAATACACTGTACAAATCCAGTATCTTGCATTGATTCATATGCCAAATTGTCCCCCCAGGCCCTCTCTCCACTTCAACTCTATTTGCATGTCTAAAGCAGCAGAGTCATTAAGAGGCAGCCAACCACAGCGACACAGTCTCAGGGCTCAGTGCCTCCCTGGAGCTGCTCGAGCATCGCCAGCCTTTGGAGAGAGTGAATCAGAGCTTCTCTTCAGGTCCCCTATGGGTGGAAAAAAGTGCTCTTATTCTAACTCTGTGGAAAATGCCAGCACCCACAGGGGCACGGTTACACACAGCTGGGGTAATAAGTATCACAGGGAGACTCAGGATCCACCAGCAAACTGAGACCCGAGCATGGATTTCTTCCCTTTTCACTCTCACCGTCTAGCTGACTCATCCCAAAGAGCCAATGACTCCCCCACCCACCCCCTCCCCCTCTTGATTTAGAATGGCCATTTGAATGTCTGAATCAGTGCGCCATGTAATACAGGATGTGTTTTAAAGGACCACAGGGGAAGGTGGATGGGGTTAAACAGTGTGGGGCTGTGAGCTGCTCTCTCTGGAAGGCAGGCTCCTATTGAAACACTTAGACATACAATCCACACGGTACGCAGACTGCGAGAGGCTTCCAGTGTGGATTTATTGCACTGTTTTATACTTTCCTTCACAACCTAATGAATGCATTTCCTCGAGTGTTTCCTTTTATGCATCTTCGAGGTTGTGAAAGACTTTATTCCTTACCATCTGACAGAATAGTATACTACTTTCTGCATCTATAGGTATCATACTGCATCTACATGAATCATATCTTTATGTATCATAATGTGTAAATCATATCTATTTTTTATTGTATAATATGTGTCTGTACGGATCATATTTTATAATATATATTCATATGTTTCATTGTGTATAATGTGTTTCTGCATGTGTCATATTTGTTTATTCTTTCACAATATGAATAATAAATCAACTCTTAACCTGTGCATCATTTTCAAAAGAATTTCCTCAAACTCAATCTGATATTATGTGAAATTTTTCGGAAACTTTCTGATACAGAAATCAAGTAATCGTAGGTGAATGGTTTCTTATATGCAGCCACATTACTGTATATTGATACTACTGTACATTTTGATAAATAGTGATGGAATTGTCCAAGGGGTAAAAAATATATCATTTCTGATACAATTTTTAAACATTTCAGCCTCTGGTTTCATATTATGTACCGTAGCTTTAAGGTTGTTCAAATCATCATCACTGACTGACTGAATGCCTATGAAATCTTTCTAGGGTATGACATGTAAAAAAAAAAAATTAAAAAGAAAAATTAAAAATGTATTAAATGAAATACATCAGGATTTTTATGTGATATAGATTTTAAAACAATGTGAAGCTATGAGTTACACTCATAGCTTCACATCCAGGTCTAGATCCACTTAAATATCCACACAGACAACAACAAACTTCTACAGTGTTGATTTATTATACTCTTTTATATTGTTTCTTTACTGCAATTTCTTCTCTTGTTTCCGTTATGTAGCCCTGTTCATGATCTGACAGTATCATATACTTTAATCTGTATACACTAACTGTGTTTACAAAAGTGAAAAATTCAACCCTTGCATTTAATGTCTTGTGCATTGTTTTTTTCTTCTGCATATTATCTCCAAACTCAATTTCACATATCAGCCATTTTCTAGCAGCTTTGTGATAAAGAAATCAATTGATCTCAAGGCCTTTTTTTTATTCCCTTTCTCAGTGCGCAGCCTTAGTGTAATGATAAAATACTATGTGAAGAATAATGTGGGAACTCTCTAAGGAATCAAGGGGATTTTTACTGCTAACACATTTATCATAATAAGATGACTAAATTGCTTTAGCGACTCAAGAAAGAATTTGCAAGACTTTATTTTTTAAGCAGTCTGTGGATCCAGAGAAACATGGATTCCCATTGTTACACAGTCAAATCAGCAAGGGATTGTGGGAGCTCAAGCCAAGGATTAAATTTGTCACAGCAAAAACTGTACTAGTAGTGTTAATTTAAAGTCACGGGCAGAATATTTAGAGAGCGAGAGGCATAACTGCGTTGTTAAAACGTCACTGCCCCTACTAGAGACATTAGCACAAAGCCCTGGCTTTATTAGGCATAACCCATTTCCATGGCAGACGAGAGGAAAATGTATGCTGCACTAACACAAAAGTCTTGATTCGCCTGAGGCCCACCTCCTCCCCTCCTGCTATCTGTTTCTTCTCTTTCTACTCTCCCTCACTATGCTCACTCCCTCTCTCTCTCTGGCATTCAGTTTAATAAGTTAGCGTGAATAGCTGTGACCGAATATAATGCCTAAGACCTGCTAGAAGGCTATAAATGTAGCCCTAATGGCTAAACCATTATGGCATTAGGTACAGGCTGCCGCAGTGAATGTGTTGCTGCAGGAAAACGGAGGTGGTGGAAGGCGGATGAAGAGCTCTCCTTCCATTAGCTGATTGAATTGGAACCCATTCCTGTGGGCTGGGAATTGTTTGCACATCAAACAAAACGGAGATGTAAACACCTTTGTTAGTGGGCAAAGGAAAGTGTCATATGAAAGGAATGTCCCATCAAGAAGACTCTCCAGCAGTAAGACACAGGTAGCGTATGTTAATAGAACTGGTGTCTTCAGTACATTTGTCAGTATCGGCCCTGTTTTGTTTCATACACCATATGTTTTTCATGAGCCAGAGTGAAGGCCTAATGGACCATGGCGTGCTACAGCAGGCAACACATCTCACATTAGGATCTAACATTTACCCAAGTGCAATGTCAGATTTAATAAATGATATATATACTTGTTCTGGCTGAGTCGCCGAGAGTGTCGGGAGAAGTGGTAGGAGGATGAGAGTTTTTTTTTTTTTTTTTCACAAAACCTTAAGTGTTCCTTGTCTTTGAAACCAGGTCAGTGGCCAAGATGTTTCTGCACTGAGAGTTTGGCTAGGAGTGTTGCGGTGCATAGTTAAACATAGTACAGAATGGAAAATGCAATGTCTGTGTTGCGGACAAAAGTTCATAGTGTAGTCAATAAATCAGAAGGTGATTTGGATACATACATACATACATACATACATACAAGTCTCAACAGATGGGTCTTGAGTTGCTTTTTAAAGATGTGAAAAGTGTACATGGATCTTAAATCAAAAAGGAGACAGCTTCAAAGATTAAGATCCATTGAGAGTTATAATCAGAAACTTGAAGTGTAGAATGAATTTGATGGATTGTTAAAAATCCAGAAGAGGAGGATGAAAAGAGTTAAATTGCTGTGATATTTACAAGAAATAATGTAGACGGGTATAGATAGAAAAGTGATGTACAGTTTAATCTTGGCTGGAGATTTACAAATCTTGAGTTGTGCCATGTTTCCAAGGGTGTAAAAAATGTGTTCTTTCAATTCACAGTCTGGTCCATAGTGAGATTTCTTTCAGAGGATTGAAGCGAAAAGGGAAGAGACACAAGAGACTGTCTCAAGGACGAGACTGGGTGAAACAGACACGTTTCTGTTTGCTCTGCATTAAGCTGTGTTAAAAGAAAAAAGAGTGAAGGCAGTTATTTAAAACCAACACCAGTCAGATTTCCACTTTGACGAAAAACATCTGTTTGTGGAGGAAGCTTGATTTGAAGGGGAAACAAAGTGCGTCTTGTCAGAGTGAGGAGGAAAATGCAGCCCACACACGCGGCTTGATGAAGTCAAATACAGATTTGGAATGATGAGGGAACAGCGCAGTCAGAATTAGATGCAAACACCATATGGAAGTGCAAAGAAAATATATGTCCTCTTCATTTCTGTTTTCAATCCAAGAGAAAGCTAACAGTGCAAACCTTACTTTGCCCTTGTGTGTTTGACTGCTAAATGTTTTAGCTCACACAATAATTATGCACTTTGGGCGTGTGACGTGGAGTTTGACAAAGCACTGCTTGCCACAGGTTTTTGTTGTTATTGCAGCTCTGCCAGGCATCTGCATTTCAGAGACCTGCCACCTTTCAGAGATAACTACTCCCCACATGATCCCTGTGGATGGCACTGGCTGCACTGACTCCACAGCCTGAGTGACTTAGAACTGCACTCAGATTCTGTTTTATTGTGTCAAATGATACACATCACAAAATATATATTTATTCAGATTCTCTATGATTAGGAAAACAGTTTGTATGAAATCGGGTCTGAGCTTGATGATAAATTTACTTGACAAATGTTATCACTGAGCGAGCTTCCTGTTTGCAGCTTAGAAGTATATTCAGAGGAGAAGTGGCTGAGGGTATGCCCATGCATTAATGAGTATACACTTGATATATTTAGGACATCATCTTGAGATTCGGCTGCAGCCCTTTTTTTTTGCACAACCCACATTTTGGATGTCTAAAACATTTGCCATCGCTTGTCTTTATGTCCACCTCCTCCTCTGACAGTGAAGACTTAATGAGGGGAATAAACATGAACATATACATAGGAGAGGATGTTCATCCTTTAGTCAAAGTTCATTCCTGTACTAGCAATGCAAAGATGTTCTTTAATAATACATCCAACAAAACACTCTCTGCTAGCACTACACTGATGTTAAGACTGTTATTGTCACATTATATTCACCTGAAACCAGTTTAATTTGGAGGCTAATTGGTTAGCTTATACTGGTATTGGTACTGATACTGTTATCTGTACCGGAAACATTTTAACTGAATACTTTTCTCTCTTTATATCTACAAAACTGTAAAGTCATAACTAATGTTTTTTGGTACAGAAACAAAATGATGACCATACATATTAGATTTTTGGGAGGCTAACTGGTTATGACATCAGATAATTGCATCAACTGACAGATAGTCATAAATACCACGTTCCACATTTTATACAGTATTGAAGGCAGATATGTACAGTGGTACCTGTACTGTTATCAATATCAGAACAACTCTACTAAATATGTATCTGTATATAACTACATAACCATAACTGTTGTAATTTGTTATTGCCGCCCATATATGTAACTGTTGATGTTTTGGGTTGAATTAGTGACGGTATCAGATTTGAGCATTAACTGGCATTGTCACCGATATCTGAATACACTTTCTCTGCGTTATCAGCGGCCATACCAACACTGGTATTTTCAAGAACATCTTTGCTAAACTATTTATGCCCATTTAAGACTGCATAGCCATAACTGGTGATATATGTTCTATTGTTAACCTGTAACCAGGTGGCTACTTGATTACCAAAGTATCACATATAATACTGATACTGGTACTTGTTTTGGTTCTGTACCAGTGCAGCACTGCTCGTTGAATTGGTAATGTATCAGTACTGATACCGCTTTCTGTATTGATACTGTATCAGTGCCAATACTGCACTCTGAATTTAACAACTGTACCAAATATTCACGTATCTTATATGACTCCATAGTGATACATATTGTTGTAGTAGACTGTAAATATTGATGTTTGAAGCCTGAGTGATGTTCTCCATCTGTTACGGCATGGGGCTCCGGAGGCTCATCGGCAGCAGCCGCCATGTTGGAAATGCTGTCTCAGCCTAACTTTAAGTCAACCAAATGACAGGCTGAGGCAGTCATCTGGTGGGTTTTAAGCCTCCTGATAAACCGTTACATTGCACCCACCTGTCAATCATGTCAGCTACACGCCTAACTATGGATAACACCTATTGTTTTCAAAATCAAAACAGAGCCGTTTGAAAAAGAATCACCCCCGCACAGTCTGTGCCCATGATGACAATAACTTATCAGACCTATTTCATTTTTTGTACCAGGCTTTATTTCTACTGTAAAAACTGTTTTTTGCCTGTACGTGACCTCCCGTGTTCCTGGAGCCAGCCTCAAGCGGACACTCAACGAACTGCATGATTTTGCGCCTCCGCATTTGGCTTCACCTGTCAGGAACGGAGGTTGCCGCTTTATTGTTGTTTGTTATTGTCAAATGATGAAGTTACCACAGTATCATATACTACAGTATAGATAATGGTATCTTCTATATCTTTTATTTCTTTTAAAGGTATTTTTTGTCTATTAGAAAACGGTGCGGCAAAAAAACAGAATTCATGTCATGACCAAATATGTAAATGTGCATTTTATCAATGAGAGTGTATCCAGTGTTGCCAGCGTTTCCATGACGGATCTTGTTTGCAGCAGGTGTAGATCTGTATAAAGGTGAGTTTCAGACTGTGGTACCTTGGGGAGAGACAGGTGCTTCAAGTAAAAGAACCCCAAATAAAACAGCAGGTTTGAATCATTAATCAGATAAAGGCCGTGAACACATATTCATATTAGAACAAGACGGCCTTAAGGTTGCAGTTGATAAAATGTGCGTGATTCCTCATGGGAAAAGCTAATTAAGGGAAAGTCTTTGGGGTCTCACTCAGTCATCTGTTCTCAAACTGAATGTAGTCAGGCAGTGGCCCCTACGGGCTACCATCTGTAAAACAAAGCTGCTACTCTACCTCTGCAAAGCCACGTTGTATTTTTCTGTTGTTGTAGGGGCTGAGGAGTCAGACTCCCTTTTTTTTGTCTTTTTTTTTTTTTTTGCCTTGCAATGTAGAATACAAATGGGTCTCTGTAAAACTGTGCTGCAAATAGTGAGTGAGTCAGGAAACATGCTGCAGGTCATGTGTGAAGACACTCTGGCACGCACAGGCACACATGCGGATGGACACACACACAGAAACACGCACATGACACAAATACTGACACAAAAAGGCACTCACACACATTTGACCGATCTCGCCTCACCTCCTCGGCAGCTCCTTCAGGAACGTCGCTGAATACTGAGCACTTACTTTGACTCCATTTTAGCCTTTAACTCTTGCCGGACCATTCAAAAGAAACGCAGTCGGAGTTGTCCTCGGATCGTGGGATGTGAGGGTTGTTGTGTCTGTGGGTGACAGAGGGAGGGAGGGGGGGGGCGGTGGGTGCTGTGCTCTGCTTTGCTGTGCTCAGTGCAGGACGCAGGAAGACAGTCGCTCTCCAAGGTGCTGGAAGTCGGAGCGCTTCCTTCTCTGCTGATGATGAATGCGACCTCTGCTGAAAAACTGAAATTCAGATAATGCCTGACTTCAGTCCCGAATGGTTTGATTTTTTATACTCTTTAACTTCTACTCACCCGAATTTCCATTTATTGTCACGCAACCGCTGGATGTATACGCACGTATGTGCAACTAGACTGGCTGCCGCTTTCTGATGTTCACCTGCGTCGTTTGGAAATAAATTGATTCCGGATTCTCAAGGAACGATGTAGAGGATTTTTTTATTTTACTGTTTTTTTCTCAGTCTCTCTCTCAAAATACTGCATGCCTTTGGACGTAAACTGTGATATTGTCTCAGAAAAAAAAAAGGTGAGTCCGAGGAGGATAATCATGAAGCAGACCTACTTCTATGTGGATTTCATTTTTCTCCGCACTGGAAAGGGGGAACCATATCAGCAAAAGGCTGATGTTTATTAGCTTTCAAAGCCACCATCACGACCGAGAGGGAGGATTATAGTGTCTGCTGGAGTCTGGTGAATTTACCCG
Source organism: Labrus mixtus (assembly GCF_963584025.1). Classification (NCBI taxonomy): domain Eukaryota; kingdom Metazoa; phylum Chordata; class Actinopteri; order Labriformes; family Labridae; genus Labrus; species Labrus mixtus. The sequence goes on from NC_083624.1 coordinate 23,320,592, forward strand.
CTGGATAAAGTGAAGTTCCCATTGTAGGCTAGACGACTGTATATCTTTAATCTGCTATAGAACTCGGTGTGTTGGACTCTCTGGATACGCAATAAGTGGATATCGAGCAGTTTTCAACGCGGTGAGTTTGCCCTTTCAATTATAGGCTATGCATCCCTCTTGTCACTGGTATTTCAGTTGATAAAAAACAAAACAATTCCGAGTCAAGGAGAAATATTTATGTCCAGCTGCCTGAATTCTGCTCCGTGCTTGTCCCCGGAAGGACAGATGCGTTTTTTTGGAGGGGTTCAATCATTGCGCATTTAGGATTCGGAAATGTGTATGTTACATTTCATCTTTAGTAAGAGTCACTGCAAGTCAAATGTTGGAGCAGTAATGTGTGTGTTTAATGGCTCCATGGAGAATGAAATGGGACTAATAGCTACCTGTTGTCTCTGCTCGCTCTCATAGAGTTTGAAATTGCGCAAAGATAGCTTAGGTGTTTGGTTTTGATGAATTAGAAGAATACTGTATTGGACCCACTCCACCCACCTCATGTAGCGCTTGTTTTAACCTTTGCATCTGTTGTTAAACGTTTGAATGTTTGCACAAAGGGAATAATCCGAACCCGAACACCCCCAAACCACCACCAACACAGAACACATCAGAAGAAAACACAGACTGCTCTCTTTCCATGTTAATACAGGTTTTTGTTTTCTTCAGGAATATTGGCATTCGCCTGTTGACTCCCATTTGTCTTTGTAGATATATGTTGATGAAACTTGATTTTTTTATCTAAATGATGGCAGCAGGAGGATTGACTATGCACAAGCCAGAGCCAAAAGATAATTATTTAAAATGTGAGATTTAGTGGCCAAAGGGTGTATCAGAACAGCAATAGTAAATCATCATCCGTCATATCATCTCTTATTTTCTCCACAGCCCTTTCGTCGTGTGAAGATGACTATGGTGATGGTAATTGAAGCGCAGGACGGATCCGGAGAGGATACCAGGACCTTAGGGATGACATACACACACTTTCGTTGAATGTGGGTATCGATGCCGCGGCGAAGGATGGGAAGGATGGGCCCTCTCCTCCTCTCGGCCGCCTGCGTCCTTCTGCTTGCCCCGAGCGCCGTGCGCCCGGCCTCGGTGGGTAACCCCGAGGATTACGCCGCGGACGAGGCTGAGCGGACGGCCAGTGAAAACATCGTGTTCGATGACTACCGGGGGAAAGGATGCGTGGACGACAGTGGCTTCGTGTACAAACTCGGGGAGCGCTTCTACCCAGGACACTCGAACTGTCCGTGCGAGTGCACGGAGGACGGGCCCGTGTGCGACCAGCCCGAGTGCCCCAAACTGCACCCCAAGTGCACCAAAGTGGAGCACAATGGGTGCTGCCCCGAGTGCAAGGAGGTTAAAAACTTTTGCGAGTACAGAGGGAAAACATACAAAATCCTGGAGGAATTCAAGGTAAGATATCTGTTTACAACCTGGATGATGCTTTTTCTTTAATTCTCTAACTCTCAATTATTTACATGTGTATTGAAACATTTGGGTTAGATGCATACTAAGATTCAATAAAATGTGCCTTTCACATTGTCAATATGTTCTATAAATATTTACAATGACCCTGGGTGATTATTTAAAGGCACAGTGTCAAATTTATACACCTTTAAATCAAAACTCAACTTATGTTCATGAGTTTGTTGCTTCTAGGCATGTATAGTAAGACAAAGTAAGCAACCATCTTACAAGGTAATCTGTCTGGGAGATTCGGTTGTTTCAGACCTGACAATGTTTACAAGCTAATAACAAGAGTGTCATGGGAACAGAGAGCAGCCTCAAGGCGTATTAAGTACAGGAAATCAAACACCTACACCCTGTTTTGTTCTTTTGACCCATGGTGGGTTTGGGTTTGGATGATAGGAGTATATTTCAGTCCTTGGTATTCTAGAGAAGTATCATAAATATGTTTATTGGCCAAGGGCACAAACATGGCTGCCTCCCAGGGTGATGTCATCCCCCCTCCCTGAACCATCAACTGAACATTCAGCCAGCATCTCTGAAAACTGACAGATGCTACAACTGTATTTTAATGCCCTGATTCATGGACACGACACAGAGTCATTGCAGGCAGATTTAGATTCCCTGCGTCGCCTGCAAAGGGAGCACTGTTTTTTACCCATCAAACCAGCGTCTCAGCGGTTGTTGTAGAGCATAACAGCGCCGTCTGATTCGAAATGACACTTCCAGCATGACAACTACGGTCTGTGTTTAAACTGTTGCTGCCCATAAGGAACCCCCTCCTCATTCAAATTCATCACAAGTGGATTGGGGCTGTTAGTGATTGAGATATAATATGACACAATGGAACAGAAACAGTATAGCTCCATGGGTTACATTCTTGTTAATGTTGAAATATGTATTTGAAAGCAGTTAGATTTAGCTCACCCATTACACTAGTGTTTGGAAAATGGTATAAATATCCAACTAAAGTCTTCACTACATTCAGCGCTGAAATTACTTGAAATATGAGAATATTGGACTCAAGTTGGGTTTGAGTAGAAGGTTGCCTAACATTTGAGACAAGTCGACAAACCTGAAGTTAGACCTGTGATGATCCATCACATATTTCATCTGGAGATTTCAACACTTTATTTTACTTATCCTATATGGCCTATGTATTTTTTGAGAATGATGAATCCCATCAGGTGAAGAAAGCATGCAGATTTCTTATCAGTCCTGCATTGTGTGCAGCCAACATGAAGGAAAGGAACACTAAATACTTGTTTGTTAAGTAAGATTCATTCAGAACCAAAAGATTCTGCACATTTTCATGCAAATCCTCTTCTGAAATATTGACATACGGTCAGCTTAATAAATACCCAACAAAACTTATAAGACTTATATGATTACTGCCACATTGAAAATGGTTCATAAGAACAAACGTGTGCACTCAGTTTACATATTTTCTGAAAGTATCAGATATTATATTCAGAGGTTATTTCGCCAGTAGTATAAACTTGGCTTTGATTGGTTAATCAAAGCCAAGTTTATACTACTGGAAACTGCCAAAATGAGTAGTAACTTATACTGGCCTGTTGGTCTTTGCGCCAATGATTCAGTTAAAGCAGATTTAAAGATTTTTTTTTTTTTTAACCACCTTAGAGTACCAGAACTAAATACAAACCAGACATATTATCACTGTGTTAATCTATAATGGTGAATGTGTTCGCAAGCAGGTCATCCAACAGACACAGCAGCATCATCATTTAACCATTCATAATTGTGAATCAAAACACTTCAGTCCAACATTCACACTCATTTATTGTCTATATAATTCCTTGAGTGAGACAGTTGCATTTTAATTTTAAACTCTCTACATTCAACAAATGGTTGCTAACTATGTCAGTCTGCTGTTTGGTGTTGCTTACGTAGTATAACCATTGTTTCACCAAGCGTTTCGGTATTTGCTGCTGCCTAATGCAGCTTGAAACACGATGACACGGGAATGACAGTAAACCAAACCATTAACATTGTGGCCAGTTAAACCAAAACAATAGGCTGAAAGGTGCTAAAATTTTACACAAAGCTAAATGGAGCGACATCTATGATTATTACATGTGGGTGTGTCACATGAAGTGACCCCTTCCACATCACAATATTACATTTGACCCACTTTAGAGCATTTTTATGTTGAAGTGAAGCTTTAAAGCAATGGTTCACAACTGATGGGTCTGGACATTAAAGTGGGTCACCAATGTGTTCCTGAGGAAAATAATTGTGTCAAATAATCTACCGGTATGAAGCTCTTTTTAAAATAAGTTTTGTTCTGTCAAATGTTTTGGACCATCTGAGGTCCAAACGGCTCTATGTTTCATTAAATGAATCTCATTGGTTGAAAAAGATCCAAATTGTGGTTCATGATTTCTCAATAAGGAGTAAGTGGTAGGTCCTGAGGCTAGACCAGTTGAGAACCACTGTTTAAAAGCAAGGTAAAGATAATTATTCTGGTTAAATATCAAATATGTAACAGCTAACTACAACTTGTATGAGAGGACCTTGAACTTGACCATTTTTGTTAGTATTAAAACTTAAAACTGCTGTTAATGCATAATTACAAACTCAGACCTCTAATTGGGAGCCTGACTGCAGTTTTGACTGCCATAGGTTTTATTTTTTGATTTATCAATGTTTAATTTACACTTACTGAAGATGCACTGCAGTATATTGTGTATAACAAATGTATCAAACTACAATGTTACTAAGTTAGTAATTATGAGGATCCAGTGAGTGTTTGGTGGTTGTCACTTCTCTTTACCTGCCATGAAGAAGCAGAATGTTTTAGTATCTGTAGCATGTTTGTTCAGGTCTGGTTTCATAATGACTTCAAGGCACGGCAAAGAAACGTCTGCAGGGGGATGTTGGAACATGTTGCACCTGTGAATATTAGCATGTCATGACACTGAAACTAATTGAAACAAGCAGGGGGGCTGCATACTGAGCAAGGTTATGTAAATGGAGACAAGGGCCATTATTAACAATTCTGCTACCGTTTATCAATATTTTTTATCATCAGATGTCGGTGTGAGACCTTTTTTTCTATAGTTTTACTTTTTATTTTCAATAACAAATGTATCTGTTTCTTTTATATTCAGCCAAAGGAGTGGGTACAACTGGAGGCATTGCATTGTTAGCAATGATTTCAAAACCTCTAACAGGGACCCTGAGGGTGGAAACCATTGAAACAATGGTCAGCTTAATTGTCAATTGACAGTTAGTAATTTTAGACATATACTTAGCAAAAATGTCAACTACTGCTGCTTCCAGCCAGTCCCATTTCTCCCTCTCCTTTTACAATGTTGCAAAGTATCTATAATATTTTTATCTTTGAACTTGACAAAAGAAGCCTTAAGAGGATGTTACGAGGGCTTATGGAAAATCTGAAATGTGTTACATTAATTGATTAGACGATTAAGAAAGAAATAATCAAGGTATTGACAGTTCATAAAGCATACCTGGTACGTTAGGATGAAAGGAACATCGTGTTTCTGCTAATAAGGGATGTGTGGGATCAACCCATTTGAAACCCATGTACTTAATCTGTACTGATTGGTGTGTGAGCACGTCAGACAACATCAGGCTCAGTCCTGCATTGGGATGCAAGGCCACAGCTTTCTAAGGGCCGCAGTGAGTGCATAAGCCGCGCAGTTTGATGTGAGATCAAGTCCATCAATAGTGCAGCTCCACCTCATGCTGACCTTGGCTGCAGGGCCTGGAAGGACAATTCTTCACACTTGAGGGAGAAAAAAAAACATTCATTTGTGCGTATTGATCATCTGAGTTAAAATGACTTGACAGAAACAGAGTGGGCATTTCTGATGCACCATGATCCCCCTTCCTTTGTCTTAGGCCGCATAAGTATAAAGTCTAAAGTCTCTGTCCACATCCTGTTTGAAGGTCGAGTTTTCAGTGACGACATGAAAGCTTCGGATCCCTGTGGCGTTCAAGGAAGTCAAAGACTGTCAGGATCTCGTACACAGACCCCTGTTTAGAGATGCCGACAGGTTAACCTTTGATGTCGGCCTCATTGGCATTTCCTTTTTTGGGGAAGTGCAACATTGTGCAGACGTTGGCTTTATATTCACAAGCTGATGATGGTGTGGAAGCTGGCAGAGGCACAGAGAGCTATCCTTTAGAGATTCTGCGATGTTGAAGTTTGTTGAAATAACTGATGCTGATGAACACAACTTAGCATCGACAGACCTTTATGAATTCTTTGGGTTGTTAATGCTGGAACACTTTGTCATGGGATAGGTCATGAAGGTGTGAAGTTACAATGTAAAAGTACAAATACTTCAAATGTCTGTGCTTAACTTGAGTTTTTGTTGTTGTAATTTTGGCTCTCATCCTATTTAAACACAAATATACTGCATATACACTCTACTTACCTGTGAGGAGTTTATTAGCTGTTTCTAAATCAGACTCAATTTAAAACTAATGCCTCTCATTGACCAACAAAATGAAGACGAGCCATCAGCTAGAAGACTGCCTAATTCTAAATAGGTGTTTTTAATGACTGTAACCCCCACAAGCAGTAGTGGTTCCAATGAAGCAATTTATAGCACTCAGATCAAAGAAGCATTTGCAAACATTTTCCCCAGCAATGATCACAGCTAGTAGTGCAGTGTGCTGTTAAAACAAAGGAGAAGGTGATCTTTTGGTAGAGAATTCACACTGTTCACAGAAACTGCCAAAATTGGCACAAAATGAAAGTTACTCTCAACTGCTCTAAGGCAACAATATGTAACTTTTCCACCTCACAATAGTAGTTTCAAAGTCGATCTAATACAATACCTTTCAGCAAGGAGAAAGGGGTGTATCCCATTTCCACAGAGTAGCAGTGTATGGTAAAAATAATCCATGTTAGCCCATCTCGGTATCTCTGTTTGATACAATAACTGAGGCTAAGACAGAAGAGGACGGTAATGGATGAGGCTTAAGAGAAAAAGAGAGAGTGACCCAGCAAGAAGCTGGACTAGAGTCAATATCATAACATGCTTTTACACGTTGGTGAGAGAGCTTGGCAAAACAGTAAGCTTCAAGTCTCGCTATGTCAACAAACTGTGTTTTATGAAAGTGTCAGTCGCACTCAGAGACCTTCAGTGGGCGCCAAACCACACCAATCTGAATTCCTACATAATGTTGCTTTAACTAAAATGCATTTGAGAGAAATGAGTGATTATTTGCTTTGCATTATTGCATGCCACCTTCCGAAAATCAAGACCGGTTTTCAACCCAAATTGAGGAGAATTAAGCCAATAGAAAAGATGATTCATCAGTGTATCCATCAGTACACATGACAGAAGTGAAGTAAGGAAACTTTAAAGATGTATTTAAGATTAAATGGAAAACATTACCAACAACACAGATTCTGAACATCAAGACATTCCCCATCCAATATATTTGTACATGTGTAAAGCAAAGTTGATGTTCAGTAGTTTAAGCACATTGTTATTTTATGTTTTTTATTTATTTAGATTTTTTGGGGTTTAATTGTCTAAAGAGAGTTTAGTATTGCACAAAAAGGTAAAAATGTCCTTCACACTGCTACTGTCTACTTAAATACTGAGTTCATTTAAACCCCGGCACTTTTCTCATTTTACTTCAGTATAGGAGACAAATCAGTGAAGAAGAATCAGTGAAGAAGAGATTGTCTTTTACCAGAGTATTGTACTTTGATTTAAGTAAATAATGAATGTCCTTTGCCTGCTTCCATGAGCTAGCCCTATGTAGAAGCAGTGTGCAGTCATTGTCATTTGAGTAAGATTGGGCAATTATTCAACACAAAGCAGCTGACTGCAGTGCATTGTCAGCATGTCATTTGTTGAATCTTACGCCGGTGTAACTCATGTATCAGCAACCTCACTAAAAAATTCAATTATTCACCTTAGAATGAACCTTTACTCACATAGTATGCACTGTTAAATAAAGTCGATAATGTAGATGTAGTTACAGTGGGTTTATTCTCTACTCATTTGTTCTGTTCCCCCGTGAGAGAGTCCTGCCACTCAACCTAAGTAGGTGTTTTACCTACAGGGTTCCCCGTCAGATGAGGAAGGGACCAGTCCCCCCAGCATGGCCGCCGGCGTGCCTCAGGCCTCAGCGCAGCTGCAATCAAGAGCCAGGAGTTATAGGGTGAGTTCAGATCCCAGATCACCAGGCTAGGGCTGGGATGTGAACTCAAATGTGAACAATCCCGTCCATGCTTCCTGCCATCCCCTCTAAGGATGCAGAGTCAGAAAAAGGGTAGAGGGCTTCAAACTTTTTCAGTGATAAGGGCACACTTACATATTCAGACTACTTAGATGAATTTCTGATTTGAAGGCAAGAATGTTAATTGATTAATTTTCAAGTAATATAAGAAAGACATACAGCCATGAAACTTCATTTGTACTAACCGTTCTTTGGCATCCCAATGACACAAATAGGCTTCTAATCTCTGGTGCAGTAACAACAAACCTCTAAGTAATCATACTTTCTAATAGAGAATGCGTAATGCTTTTTACCTCTCTGCACTTAAAATGGATGCAAATGATGGGGAAGTTAGTGTTTCTTTTTACTCTTAATTGTTCTGTCAATATGACTAGTCCTTGAAGAGCTCGATGCATCATAATTATGGAAACATCCTGTGAAAGCACCTGTACTGACTATAACAACATTCAATTTAAAACAGCATGCACACACACACACACACGAGGAGCTGCCTCCACATCACACACAACAGTAATTAGTGACTGTGTTTTTCAGCGCTGACACCTATGAGACAAAAGAGTGGTAAAAGCTGTAAATATGATTGCTCAAATTGATTTTCCTGTCCAATTTTTCCTGAGGCGACAACGGACTGAATTAGAAGGAAATAATTGAATGCAAACAATTAGTCAATTTTCAGGTTTTCATTTTCCTGCACAGTTTTTAGCACACCCTGCCCCCTCCTCTCCTCTGTTTTCCTCAACCAGCGGTTCAATATTGTTTTGACTTGGACAACAGGAGCATGCAGTTTGCCTGTCAACCCATTCCCCATCACTCCTATTAACCCGCATGGGTGGGATTCCTGTGACCCTGCTCCCCTGCTCCCCTGCCTCAGAGTATTACACATGACCATGATTTCCCCACCAAAGGTCATTATACTTTTTTATTGTTTCACTGCCGCGTCTCCATTTGTCTCAGTGTGGGAATGAAAAGCATAACAGCCGATTCACTTTCATAACAACAAGTCAGGGACATACAGGAGACAGCGACACTTCTGGATGCACGCCTAAATGTGGTGCCATGAAGTTCTCCGTTTTTTTTCTTTTGTGAGGCATGACTGATACTCTCCACGGGGGAAAAGGACGCCCTGAAAACATCAGGTGCCACAGAATACATTTAGGAATTAAGCACTGTGGCATGGCTGCATGAAGTGGTTCTCTTTTTCAAATGACATTTTTCAGGGCTGAAGTGATATCTGTGAGATGACGACGCACAGTTTGAATGAAAGTACTGTCAAAGAGTAACACAGAATGTGAGCCATGTGGTTTTATTGTCCCTGGCTCACATTTATTACAAAACATTGATTGCATCGCCTCAAACCACACAAATGATATATGGCAGCTTTTATGTTGAGTTGAATTCCTATGTATTCCTCCTGTTTACCTGCAGGTACTCTTTGAGAGAAGAACAAATACAAGCAGATGTATTCCTAAAACAGTAATGTGTACTTAAAAAAATGCTATATGATGTATAATGATCTCTTTAGCTCTCCGCTAAAGATAGTAGCATGCCTTGTGGTGGAAAAGCAAAATGCACCCATGCTGCATGCAGATTGAAGTTAGACTGCTTCTCATTGATCCCATTTTTATGCTTTGGAGTTATGAAATTACTGTATGATTGACAGTTGATCAAATATTAATCCAAATTTGATCCGAACCATCCAATTAACCTTTTGACTGTCTGCTAAAGAGGACTCACGATGTGCTGTGCTTTTACCTGAAATGAGATTAGAGGAATGTTATGTTGCAGTAATAGCTGTTAGTGCTATTTGCTCCTTCAATGAGTGCAAAATTATATCAAAGAAAGACTTATATGAATTTCTGAGACTATAGGATTTAGCCAAATCTGGAGGGGAATATCTTCTAAAAAACCTTTATTATTCTGTGTCAACCAATTCTATTTGGACCACTAGCACAATATTAGACTGATCAGTCTGTTATCATACTTAGTTGTTACTGCTAATACTACACGTACTTTTACCATTGTTACTGACATTGTAGTTATAAATCTATCTTATTCATTGTTGTTGTTGCTCTGTTTGTCCCTATCCTCCTTCCTGCATCTCCCTTTATCCCACTTCCCAAGCTCAACAGTTTGAGCTGATGTTTTTTTCAACATGAGTCTAATTCTGATTGACGTTTCTGCCTCTTAAAGGATGTCCATCCTTGCCAATGCAACTTTGCCAAATGTTGCTTCGTTTAACAAAGAGTAAGGTCTTTTGTAAAGTGCTGGTAAAAGTGAATTGGTGCTATACAAATAAAGATTGATTGATGTACTGCTGCATGTGCTTCAGATAATGCTGATGGTATTGTTAGCTATGGAGTCAAAGCACACTCTGCTGGAAAATCTATGATCACTAACTTGTTTTTTTTTTCTTTAAAATAAGTTTTAATATCAGTGAGTACCAGAAAACAGTCATGCCAATATTGATATATCTGTAATAGGCCCATATTGGCTCTGTTTTATCTGCCAACATTGGTTGGGCTCTAATTTAAAGAGACACAAGCATCTTGGTTTAAAGTCTTGATGTTGTATTAATGATTGGTGGGATAAACGTGTGCAGGGCAGATTGTGATTGGGAGTTATACAAGGTGTTGAAATGAATTTGAAAACTTCTTGTGCAGTAATTAAGCTTACTTAAAAAGTCTCTCAAAAGGGGGTTCAGTCCTTATATAGGCATCTGAAACAAGGATATACTGTAGGGTTCATTTGAAGAAATAAAGAACTGGAATTCCATCAAATCTTCACAGAGATATTAGTGTGCATTGTTGATATGAGTTTGCACCTCTATTTAACGTCAATAATAAACATTAAATATGAAGCTCATTATTGCGACACACTGTTGCTCCAATCCCCCGATGAGCCATATTTGTTATTACCTCACATAATCCTGACTGAACCTGGCTTTTTCTGCTGCTGGAAGTGTCAATTTAAAATGTAATTGCTTTTATATGTTACCCAAGGTTAATGTATTTCGTCTCCAGTCGACCTGGAAATCTCATGGGGTAACAAAGCTAAGCAAGCTTTAAATATTTAATTACCAATCCCCGAGAGAAGTCGTCATATTTCCTGTTGTATGAAAAACCCAGAAGGGAGAGCTGATAGTCAACCATGACATCATGAAGCCTTATTTGATGTGCCAGGCGTGGACCCTATAATCCCACCTTGCCAGCCTCCACAGGTTAAGCTTGTCAGGTTGACAAAATGGGGTCCATGCTCCATATGTATGAGACAACATCGTGTTGTGTAATTGGTGCATTTGGGGTGTGTGTGCGCTCCAACTGACACAGGGGCGGTTAACACAACTGAAGTGGATGTGTAACTCTGCGAAAGAGAAATATCTTTGCCATGCAGACCACTGCTATATGGAATAGAAAGATATGCGGGGAATTTCTGACAGGAATTTTCTAATAAGGCGAGAATAGCGTTGTTAGATGTTCAGGTGGCATATACTGTATGTGTGTTTAAAGAAGCTCTTATCATGTCAGTGCAGTTTCACGAGAAAGAGAAAAGGCCTTGAGATGTGTCTCACATCGGGGAGCAGCAGATCTAATATATGCAGCAGACGCAATGAACGAGCAAACAAAATCAATCATCATTAACATCACTCTGAGTGGAAGTCATTTGAGGCAGATATAAGGAACACGGCTTCTAATACCAGAATACAAACAAGTTGTAGACGTTTCCACACACAGAGAGTCGGTAACTGTTGCAACACTCATTCATCCCCTGCAAGGAGTCGTGATGTTTAACGAATATATTAATACGTTTGTCTCCCTTCATAAACGTCACATCTGATAGACGGGTGAACATCCTTATTTTTAATCCCACTGACAGCTTTTTTTTTGACAAAATGGAATCAGCTGAGACAGTTTTATTAATGTTCTACCTCAGGAAAAGGAAAGAGGAATAATAGGAAGGGAAGCTGTTTTTAGGGCTGTGTCTGAATTTCTTCAGCTCTGATCCTTTAACATTTTCATTTCAACATGATTTTGTAGAGCTCGCTCAGATAGAGATCGTTCTAGTGAGCCCACAATCAGAGAATGTGTGTGGTGAATTTGCTGCCCTACTGTTCCCTCCCCTCCATCTCTCAATGTTGCTAATATTTAATTTTATGGCTCTAGTGCATCAAGACCGCAATAAATTCCAGTAAAAATACGAGGCTCACTTCCCATTTTGTGGCTCTTAATGCATCCTGGCAAAGCTTGCTGATAAAAGTCACATTAAAGCATTCAGATTTACCACAGCCCATTCACTTATCTCTGCGCAAAACTGGATTATGAATAGAGTAGCTGCTGCTGTTGTTGTTGTTGTTGTTGTAGGAGGTAATATATTTGCTGGAGCTAATGCAGTTTTAAAGGTTGATTTGCAAAATGTAATAAAGATGTCTACAAAGCACAAAATTCAGCTTTTATAGGAATATTTTTGATACCACTTCTCATTGTGTGTATTACGCTGGATCTAGCGAGGAAAGCTTTACCCAGGCTCTGACTGAAGTTTACAAAATCAAAGTGCATTTTTTAGATGAAGCCAGACAAAATCTAAAACCCTTATTTACTATTTCATAGCAGGGTTTTTTTTTCCCAAGTCTGTTAAATGTCAAGTGAAAAATCTTGGCTTGATTCAGCACTATAATTCGACAAACAAATAAATCAGGTTGTAAAATTAAGCTTCATGCAGCTCCGATCCACCTCCCCAAGTTAAGACCCATCCTCTGTTTTTTCTGACCTGGAGAAAGTTATACATGCATTTATGTCCACTTGCATCGACTTCTGTGATTCACTTCATTTAGGTATCACTCAGTCATGTCTATCCCGTCTTCAGCTCAATTCAGCAGCTAGAGCTTTAACACGGTCAAAAAATAGAGATCACATCACTCCAATTCCTGGCTACCAGTCAAGCTGAGGAGTGATTTTAAAATACTGTTGACTGTTCATGGTGTTAAATGGACTTGCCCCTTGGTGTTATGGGGATCGTGCCTTTTCTATTGCAAAATTGTGGAGCTCTTTACCTCCCAACATCCGTCTCTCACCCACTATTGGTATTTAAAGGGGACATATTGTGAAAAATCCACTTTCACAGTGTTTTTGAACATATAGTTGGGTAACCTGAGTGTCTCCCAGCCCACAAAATGTGAAATAAGCCCATCCAGCCCTTTGTTTGTGGTGTTGCTGTTACAACACAGAGAAAAATGCCCTGTTTTCGTTTTGATTAACGTCCTGTTTTGACAAAGGCACAGCACAGATGTTTCATCTAGACCACAGGGGACTGTTTGAAAAGGTGGATAAGGGGTTTAATATGTCCTCTTTAAGACTCACCTCAAAACATATTTCTACTCAATTGCCTTCAATTTTCAAAAACCCATCAGGCTCAAGGATCCATAGTGTAAGTTTTGTGTTGCACTGGACATAATTGTTGTTCTTTCATTTAGATTTTTGTTGTTTTTGTCTGTTACTTTCTTAATCTTTGGATCAACTGTGTTGTGCGTGTAAAGTGCTATATAAATAAAGTTGAGTTGATGTTTTGTATCAAATACTGGTCGGGCACAGTAACTTCCTTGAGACTCAACTGGTTTGCCAACTGCTTAACCAACAAGATATGTCTTGTTAATTTGTGAGCTTTAGCAGAGCCACTCTAGTTCTTTCCCTGTTTCCTGTTTTACGCTCAGTTTTGCTAACAGGCTACTGCCCACAACAATATTACCATAAAGACGAGACTCAACCTACTCATTAACCCCACAGCATGAAAGCTGTATTTCCAATAATGTTGCAATATTCCTTTAAAATGTATAGCTCTGGAAAGGCAATAAACACTGTTAGTCACCTCAACAAGTCAAAGTTGGCGCACCAAGTAACTGGTGTTGAATATAAATTGATTTGCTTCAACATATTGACAGCTGCATTTTGGGAAAGTTATGGACTCTGAATCATTGAAAGGGATTACTCAGCCGGCTCATTATGACTCATCTGAACCATTTTGTCGAGCTGCAGATGCTGCTCTCCACATACACTGACCTGCCTAACCCTTTATAAAATCAATACTTTGTTGAATGTAATCTGCAATGCTGTTATAAAATATGAACCATTTGTACCCTCTAAGGTTAGCAGAAAGCACAGAGCCTCTGACAGATCATGCTCGGTTCAAACAGGCCTCTCTCTACAGAGTGTTCACTGTGATGAGCAGTAAGAAAATGTAATATGATGAACAGCTGACCTTTCGTGATTTGGTAACAGTTTGTATTTTTCCACTCCATGTAATTGCATTACAGTTCATTTTACGGTCAAGAGACTTTGTAAAGATAGAGTCAAGTAAGAGGCAGCGGCACAGAGAGCTGCACAGCTCTGATTTACATGTTGTAGAGGTGGTAAGATAAAGCCTGTGAACTGTTTCCTGCAGGCAGCCAAATGCAGAGAAATACTAAATATCATGAACACCATGTTTGATAATCTCCCTTGTTGGTCATTTCTAGTGATTTCATTCAAAGTCAACTGCAAGCTCTGTTTGTTAAAATGCAAGAAACCTAATGCAGCTCTGTACATAATTTATTAACTTGTCTCTGTTTATGAAGACAGTGTGAGATGCATATAATGGGACTACATTAAATATGGAAAAGGCAGCAAAAAAAAAAAAATGCTTATATGAGACAGGCTGTTCAGCAGTACACACAAGGTGAAACCTAGTGACTCATCTAACCCAGATTCCTGATTCCTCTTCCCCTCTCTGCCCACAGCCGTCACCCTGTGAATGGTGCCGCTGCGAACCAAATAATGAGGTGCACTGCGTGGTGTCCGACTGCGCCGTCCCAGAGTGTGTGAACCCCGTGTACGAGCCGGAGCAATGCTGCCCCATCTGTAAAAACGGTAAACACTGTCTCTTCTTCAAATTCCACGCACATCCTCCTCAGAAGTCATTAAATTTTCATTAAACCGATGACGGGCAAGTTTATCTGCAGTATCGCCATTTGATGGCCGCGCCTTTAGAGGATGAGGATGTAATGGATGTTTTATGAATTAAAATTATTACCTTGGGCCTGTTGGACACTAATGAGCAGGACTAGTTTTAATTATAAATGACACACTAAGCAGAGTAAACATTAGCCCATTGATTAAAGGCATGGTAGGAGGGACTAATGGGTCCTCGGAGAGCCTTTTATCTCCCAGTGCCCTGACGCCCTTGTCACACACAGCCAATCCCTAAATTAGAATTATAGGAATCCAATGGTTCATTGGCTATTTACAAGGCGAGGTGGGAGATTTCCCTTTGCCAGCATCAATCCTGAGGGAGAGATGGAGCTTTATGACTTAAGTACAGTAACTGCCCTTCTGCAATGTGATCTCAGCTTGAATGAACAACAGCAAATAGTTCCTGTGGGAAATATTAAATGCTGTAACAACAGAATGTTGCATTCTCGGGTTTTACCGGCCTGGAATGTAAGTTTTTAAAAAGTCGTTTTTATAAGCCTAAATGTGAAGCTAACAAACAAAAACATCCACTATCATAATAATATGCCTCGTCTTTGCCTTCCGTCTTCTCATTATGAACGCTGTAATGACGGAAATAGAGTCATCATGAGTATTCATTTTGAAAGAATGTTTATATTTTTAATTTTCCTTCCAAGCAGAGGCTGACCTATAAATGTGAAGAGAGGAATTTAGTTTGAGGCAGATGCTAAGTGGCCGTTTCAACACAACTTTCTTTCACACTTTCACCCATTCCTTCTTCATCCCCCTTGCTTTTTTTTCTCCTCCTTTTATATCCCACACATACATGCACGAGCACACAAACACCCACTCTAACAAGGCTGGGGAAGCTGCTAGGAGAGCGCTAATCTAGGCTGACAGGACACAGTGACACCCTTGGCATTTCAGGGTAGGCCTGCCGTTTCTAGACTCCCCAAGGGTGCATGGTCAGGCTCTGGCAGGCAGATAAATCTCTATAGGAGTAGATGGCTGAGAGGACAATGAAGAATGCTGTTTAGCTCTCATTTCTGGCCAAAGGACAGGCTGCTATGAGAGGAAGACATTTACTTATGGGCTCCAGTTTGACGTGCAATTAGTGGAAGACAGTAAGACATTTTGTCTCTTCTTTTTCCTGCTGCAAGGAACTCAAATCATAATGTGAAATGTGCCCAACCCTTTTAAAATGTCACTGTATTTTGAGCACCACCTTTTCTCAACAGGGACTCCTTATGATACTAGACACACAGACAGTAACGTTTCATCGTTTTGTACGGTGGTTGTAGGGTTGGTTTAACTCCACAACTAATGCTGCAGGGTACTGTGACATTGTCATTTTGAGTTAAAGTTTTCTCTCATTTAACACAAACCTGTGTGGTGGTAGAGTCTACAGCCCTTCTAATGGCACATGAGAGAGCGGTGCTTTTAGCTTAATGCTAACACAGTCACAATTACAATGCCTACATGGTGATGTTGATAAGGTATGATTGTACCATGTTCATCTCTTTTTGTCTAACCTGTTAGCATGCTAACAGTAACTAATACGTTTTCATAGAGTATACAGATAGGGATGGCAAAAAAAGTGAGAAATCCGAAAAATAAAACAATTCATTTCTTATAAAAATGGATGATTAATGCTCATGGTGGTGGAACATTTATACAAAGCACATTGTGTGTATTTTAGAGCTTATGCTTATTTTTTATTAATTTATATGTAATTCTTCCGGACAAGAAGAAGCACATTCAAATTGGATCAGTGTGTATCTTTTGGGTTTCTCACATTAGAGGTAGTGTCACAGTTAAGGGGCTGTTTCATCTGAAGACTAACTCTACAGTGTAGGAAGGAAGTGTCTCAGCACTGTATTTACACTGTTACAGTACAGTTAAGAGATCTGGATGAACCCAGTCATTGTGTTATGGGTTGTTTAAATTCTATAGTTAGGTAGTTTTGAGGTGGGGTTGTACGAGGTACTTGTAAGTATATTAGCGACCGGAGATGTAGGTCAGCTCAGCCCCTCTCTTGAGGCAGGAGTGCAGGCACAGAAGCTAGGCTGTACATTGTAGCAGACGGGTACATTGGCTCCACTTAATTTGCTCATTTTAAAAAACAACAGCTGGGTAAATGTACACTAAAAAATGCAAAGCAAGCCCCTTTGTTGTTGCATGACTTTGGTTCACCTCATTCATTTTCTTCCACCTGCAGCGCACTGATTGGCTGACTAGGTCTGCTGGCTTCAAAAGAGACATACATAAGTTAATATGATGTCGTAAACAGAGGCAAAATGTGAGTGCAACATAGTGAAGTAATTCAATGTTTTCACATGTTTATATTCTCCTCTTTTCATGTAAGCTTTTGAATGTGTTAATGTACCTCCATGACGACAGTAAAATTGTTTCATACATTTCGTTTCCAATGATACCAGACAGTTTATAGCAGAACGAACAAGTTTAGCCTAGCCACCTTAGCCAGTCACAGTAATCGATAGAAGAAAGCATGATCCAACATTTCAGCTTTTTAAAGGCGAAAAAACTAAATTCATCTTAATAGTAACCTTGATTGGTAGAATTTTATTGACCTAAAAATGATCATGTCAATGTTTATTGCTGCTTACTCTTTGTCAAGACTTTTCATTATTAGTAGATGTTTTGGCTTGTCTGCTGCTTAGTGTTTCACCCTGAACACAGCAGCAGAGAGAAGGAGAGGACAAAGGAATGTTCAGTCGTTCTTAGTGCTTATCTCCGAGCTCCACATTCATTAAGTCCGCGTGATGCAGCCCTAATCTTTATCTTGAGTTATATACTGTACATTCATCAGGGAATATATGTAATTATATAATTGTCCTGAGGAAAATGGTAATGAGAAGCACTCTGAGAATGTACTGTCTTTTGTGATAGGATTAAAGCATGTACGGATCTGCCAGGTCTTATCTGTTTGAAGCCTGTCATTGTGGTGTTATAACAGACATATCATAGAGAAGCAGTGTCATAAAGCTGTCTCCACTCGGGTCACATATTCAGAATGACATATTCTGTGGAAGAGCTGCAGGTTTTGTTGGAAAAAAAATATGTTTTTGGCAGGTAAGTTTGTATGGAAGCACATCTTCCCTGTAGGCAAGAACAAGCGTACTTGAACCAAATAGACTGTAATGAGAACGCATATGCATTCACTCCTTAAGCTGTGTTCAGTTAAAGTATGATGTGCCGAGACAGTTATGACACAGGACAAACATTTTCGGTCTTCAGTGAGTTTTATTGGCCATGAATCGATCACAGGCTCGACAGGTGACAGCGTGTCCTTGGGAAACAGACCGGTGGCTCAAACTGTGTCCTTGTGGCTTCAAATCTATCTGGCTATAAACAATCACACTTGGCAGCGTCACCAGTCACTCTCTTCCCTCATCAACCTCCGCTGAGTTTGTCCTGTAACCTGTGCCAGCGGTCCAGAGGCAGATCAATGAGAGTTAAGACTTGGCAAGCACTCTCAATGTCTCCTCTAAGCTCAGATCAAAGGGCTTTTATCAGGTCCGTATAGAGCATTGGACTCATCTATGCTGGGGCAAGAAAGAGGGATTGTAGGTAGCCAATGACTACCTTTATATGGGTCATCTAATTTTACCTCATTTTTTAACCTATAAATTATGCACAAAATTAAACCATAGGGGAAAAAATGAACGGGCGAGGTAAAGATCTTACAAGTCAATCCTCTTTCAGTACTCTCTTTCAAATATCAAAAGTGTCAGCATGCCCGTTCAGTGTTCTTCCAATCATACACCTTTACCTGAATTTAAATCATAGACTATATAAGGATATAGATGTAAAGAGTGAATCCAATGAGAGAGTGTCTTAAAGCAGCGAGTTGCAAAAATAAACCTTATTGAATTGAACAAGCTCAGAAGATTACCCTTCTTTTCAGTTAATTAATTCACTCAGTAAATGCTCCCTTAATGAGTTTATAGTCTCAATAGATAGTTTCAAGTCTTTTTTTCTGGATTATGGTTCAATTTAATGTTAACTGGACGCAAGCTGAGGCCACCTGTTATTAGCAAGCTGCTACACATGTGAACGGTCAACCAGGATAGACATGTATCCTTCCTCTCATCAATATGTGATCACTTCTGGTTTCAAAATACAAGATAGAAGGTAGATACGATGCCCTCTGCTTCGATGGCAGCATAGGAATGTGTATGAATGGGATTAGTAATTTCTGATGGTCACTTTACATAGCAACCTCCGCCTGCATCAGTGTGGGAATAGATGTGACATGCGGTGTAGTATACAAGCTCAATTCCATTACTATTATATGCACAGGATTTTTTTCCCACTGTGAATATAACAGAGGAAAAAAAACAAGTGTTACTAACAACATCAACACTGACAATAAGTTGGTGTTTAATATTGTTCCACGACCCTAAATCTCTTTTTCTGACTTTGACAAGTCAAAATGTCTACTGTGAAATGAAAGGCCTATCGAGCTCGTGTTTCACACAAAACTACCTTCAGGAGACGGAATTAATGCGGCGCCAGAGATGTTCATGAAAAAAGCTCTGTTTTTTTCATGCAAATTTGATGGTGTCAACTTGGGTAAACTGCAAAAAAACAAAGACAGAGAAGTAGAGCTGCTGCTAATAATAATATAAGCCTCCAAACAGGAAGCTCCGATAGACTGAGCAAAACAGATATTTTGACTAGGCAGGGCAGAGAAGGCATAGGTGTTACAAACAACATTAATAATGATCCCAGTGAGCCATGACAGTGTGGCAGTGAATGAGCATGCACAATAGCAGGACGCTGAAACCGGAGCAGGTTAATGAAACTAAGCCATCATTTATTATATTTATTACACCTGTGTTTGTCCTACTGTGTCATAAAGGCATTTACTGTATCTAAGTTGAATAATTGTGTGTATTTGCACGTACTGTAGCTGGCCCGTGTCCCAAAATGTCGTAGGTTTTATTAGACACTTCAGGTCCACTAACCCTATTCAGCCATTGCTATCATTGAGTTAGCCAGCACTAAATCATATTCCATGGGACACTTAGATGTCCATGAATATTATCCATGAAAGCTACAGTGTCTTCAAGAGTTATGAGACATATGAGTTTTTTATGACTACTCGTAGAGGACTCTTGAATCGAGCAGATTTTAACAGAGCTGAATGCCGAGCGCTATCCAAAGTCACCGTCACACCAATTGAGCTCCTGATTGCTTCCTTTAAATGATTCAAATTGGAGCGAATTCTTCTGGCTCTTCTCTGTATCAAGAAGTAGAGGGAGAGATGCACTGCCTAAAATCAGCCCCCAGCAAGTGAAACAAATTCGATTAGACACTTTCTCCTGCTATTTACCAATAATAAATGTGCTGCATTTCCCACAAAGGTAGAACTGTCTTTGGCTTCCTCGAGAACAGAATCCTTAGATGTACCCAGCCTAATCCGTCTATATCTGCTAAGATTATCAAATACATGAGCAGGGAATTGTGCCAGTGGTACACAATCCAAAGCGTTTGAGAATGATTTGAGTCTTATCAGCGAAAAAGGGGATAGAAACAAAAACATCCTTCAGCTTTTTTAAGGATATCTCAGATGTCAAAATTAATCTAAGTTCCTTACTGTTTTGGAGAGTCATTATGTCTATGTGTGTTTGTGTGTGTGTAAGAAGCCATGTAAGGAATTGCTGAGGAGTTCTTTGGCCTTTTCTTACAGACTGAAGTGATTAACACCATCCTCCCAACTGCCTCTCAAAGCAGATTTCTCTCTCTGTACTCCAGCCTCTCTGTACTGCCAAGCCAGCGCCTGGCAGGCTCCTCTGCTCGCGGCGCATTAGGATGCAAAGCGCTCCATGTCGAGGGAGAAGGGGAGACTAACAAAAGCGCTTTAGTGTTGCAAAAACAAGCCCATCGGTGCATGCCCGTGAAAAGATCTGTACGTCTGCTCTGACTCCCCCTAACTCCCTGCAGCTCTCTGCATCACTCCACCACCCCAACAAACAAAAAAGAGACGCTCTCAAGAGGGCCACATCCATTTCTTGTCGCTCTGACTCCTTTTCTTTTCTTGTCTATCCCCTCCCCCCTTCCCATGCGGCAGGTCCAAATTGCTTCGCTGGAACGACGATCATCCCAGCTGGAATTGAAGTGAAGGTGGACGACTGCACCATATGCCGCTGCCACAACGGGGACTGGTGGAAGCCGGCGCAGTGCTTGCGGCGGGAATGCCTCAACGGCCAGTCGTTGTCATAGAGAGACTCCACCCGGGACGGTGGGAAAGCTCAGGCAAGGCCCTGCCTACTGCACCATTTTGTATGATTGACAGGGCAGGAGCACAATTCCTAAGTAACCTGAGACAGCATAGTATCGAGGAGATGTTCTCACAAGCGTCACACAAATACAACATTTTTGCCACTGGGAAGAAGACAGAACTTGTCTCGTGGCTGTTTCCACCCTCCAGTTTCACCATCCTATGTATTTTCAGAAACTGACTTGGCTTGATTTGCTGCTCTCACACACAACAACAAAAAAAGTTTCTAAGCTCTTTGAACTCTTTTCCTAAACCATCTGCAATGATGTATTGCATAATGTTGATTTCTGTATGTACGTCATCTGCTTGTTGTACTTGTCTTTCACAATCATGCAGGTGTTGTAAAGTTTCAACAGCAGGAAAAAACAAACTGTAAGCACACTTAGTGGCGCTTTTTTTTGTTTGTTTGTTCATAAGAGGATTGACATGGCACTGCAAGTGTGCTTGAGTTTCACAACTTCACTCGAAGAGCTTGTTTACAAGATGCACATCACACATAAATGTTTGTGTCTTCATAAGACTTTTTATTGCTATGGCAGGATCTCACCTCTAACACTTAGATGATGCTACTGTCGATTTTATACACTTCTGTAAAAAAAAAAATACCAAAACACAGATTTCATTTATCAAGAGTTTGGAGTCATGTCTCTGTATGATAGCAGCGCAGACAGCGTTCTGTAAAGTTAGCTGAATGCAAGGGAGGGTCGTTGAGTGCAAATATTAAGAAGGGTAAATGTTAAATTCTGCAACACTGCAGCAAAACAACTTTGGGCAGCCTCTCTCCGACTTAATAGTCGTTATTGTTGTTGTCTCTCAGAGGTCCATATCCCCCAGAAATATTCCCACTAAATAACTGCTTGAACGTGTTATCAAGGCAATTAGTGAGCCAAGAGCAGGCTGCTTTACTTTCCCTTAATCAAGGAGTATTCTGAGATAAATCATCCAGCCGGATGCTTGGCGCTGCTGCAGCCTGCATGCTGGGCACACTCGGAAAGAACCAGCAGACAAAAAAAAGAGGGAATCTGCATCTGCCTTAGCAGCATTCATGTGCTCATTGTCCATGTGAGCATACACAAGCACACCATTCATCCACAGTCTTATCTCAAAAGTATGTGGAGCTGCACTCTGTGAAGCACTTGAACGTATAAGGCTTGTTAATATACAAGGCTGTTACATTATCCCACTGCTATAGATTATGTAATAGATTTACAATACCTCCCCTCTCTATACTGTAGGAACATCTCCACGGTGTGGCTGCTGTGGCTATAATAAAGAGACAGGCTAATGTATTGCTGTGATATTTTCTAAGACCAGAGTCGTCCTCAAGTGGTCCAGCCTGTAAGAAAAAGCACCCAACCCGTGCCCAAATCAGGATATTTTTTTACATGATAAATACTGGTCATTACTACAAAGGTGAATTCCAGTAAGCTCGTGCCATTCATCACTAGAATTTTTTCCATTTCCAGAAAATCCGTTCCTGTTAACCTTTTAGACCCTATTCCTGGGCGGTGATGGATGGTCTGCTTAATAGCTGCCACCAGCTCTCTGTAATGAGACAGAAACGAACACGGGATAGAGACCAATGACTAAAGAGGTGTTTTACCTTAAAACCACTAAATTTGGAAAGAATCCCATGGCGCTCCATAGTCTTAAAGGTGCAGCGCATGGGTAACGGATGAGGATCGCAGGATTGAAAGAGTGTGGGCGGACTTCAATTTTAGGTGCAACAATGGAGCTTAGGTCATTTTCATCATTAAGCTACAGTGATTTAGTGTCTTTCAATGGGAAATGACAGACCTCATCTATCTGGCTTGAGGTCTGCAGACTCATAAAGCAAAACTGACATCCATGGTTTATCAATCTCAGCCTCAGCGCTCCAGACATTTTAGGATTAATAAAAGGAGCTTCATTCATCTAAATTACTTTAAATGCCAAATAATTATTCATCCTATACGTGTATCTGAAAACATGTTGGACTTACTTTTCTGGGTAGCAACAGAGAGTAACTGAGGTGAGTGTGAGTGTGCCAGTCGACTGGGTTTAGAGGCATTGCTGCCACCAACGATGCCTTATTGCTTCTGTTCCAGGCAAGCTTCACAAAGCGTGGCCTCTGGCCTCAAACAGTATGAACAGCCAAGACTGCTTCAAGTGCTTATTTGTTTGCACTCATGGTGCAATGGTTTACCATTATGTTTTTCACCAAAGCTAACTATTGATTTACCCTCTGATATTCCAGCAGGGTCAGGTTTCCTTATTCCTGTGGTGGCCGTTCCTCTGACATCACAATCAGGATGGAAGGCTCAAACCCTGTTAATATCCTGCTGGGCTCCAAGGTTTCTAAATGTAATCTTGGTAATCTACGAATCCATTAGCACATTTACTACCTTATAGGAGCCTTGTAAAATACATTGATCAGCATTGTAAAAGGCGTGATGTCAGAGGAAAATGTCCACCAGTTGAATGCTGGTTCTAGGACTACAAACAGTTCAATCAAAGCTTAAACAATGTGAAATTAATTTACAGATTGCCCTTAAAAATGTGTGTCTGCACGTGTGTGTGTGTGTGTGTGTGTGTGTGTGTGTGTGTGAGCTAGACCATACATCCCTGTCCTTCCACAGGTAAGAGTGAGTTGTTTTGAGGCTGCTAGTGGGAAGCAGAAAAAGATATGAAATCAAATAAGTAAAATGTATATTCAGAGCACGTAGTTTAGTTACAGAAAACCATGGAAGATTTTTTTTCTCGCCCCAGCTAATGAAATGCAGACATGCAGGAGGACTGTTACAGTAAGTAGGTTGAGTCCTGAAGAGTTGTCGTGAAAATGACTGTTATCGCTCTCCTCAACAACAAGATGAGTTTCAAATGATCCATCTGGATTAACATACATCATAGACGTGTTGTTTGTAAGCTGCATTTTAAAAACATACTATATGTAGTCTATCATACATCATTCATATCTCAGAGAAGTTCCTTTTCTGTGTTCACAGCAGGTGTGACATTCATCGTCATGTATTCTACACAGTGCAGTTTCATGGACAGAGTCTGCCTTTGGTTATTTTTGCACCATGAGTCTTTGTGTCTGTTTGTGAATGACAATTCACACGAGACCATCTTTCATTCAGTCCACAGCTTGTACATGGGCATTTTGTAAAGGTAAACCATTTGCTCATTCCATGAGACACCGACTTACTGTAGCTGGAACTATGAAAGATTGTTTCTTTTGTCCCCTTTTTTTTCTTCTCAGCAACAAAACTGTTATATGAAGTGTGCCTGAAAACCAACACAGAGTATCTGGGATACAAAGAGAGAAACACTGTTATTATACAATCAATTGTATTAATTTTGGGGACACCAAGGGGTCTGTTAACACGGGACTCAATCGTTGGGATTATTTTTGAGTTTTAAAATAAAAGAGCATCTTTGATTGTATACAACACATGCTCACATGGGTTCACCCTCAGCTGTACAAGAAATAAAGTATCCAAATTAAAAAAAAAAAAAAAAAAATGTAAACAACACCTTGGTGTCCCCCCATGTTGTTCATATGTAAATATCTTCAAACGTATAATGTGTATTCTGAAATCTGCGGTGGAGTAAAAAAAAAAAAAACAAAAGAAGAAATTAGAAAATGTGTATCATTCATCGAGACAGAAACTATTTTGTTAAATAGAATTGAAAAGACGTTTTGGCCTAAGTAGGTGTGGGTTTCTTTTTTTATGCTCATGCTCTTTTGTTCACCTGCAAGTATGTGACTAAGAATGCTTAAAAAGGCATGAAGAAGCCCCATTAACTACTGAAATATGTGGTATTCTTTAGTTCAAAAAGGATTCAATGTGAGCTAATAGCAATGCTGCCAACAAATGTCATTGAATACAGCCAGATTTACTACGTTCTCCAACCATACAGGAACCAACAAACTGTTCATGGTATAAAAACTTAAGAGCTGACCCAGGTCAACAGGTTCTATTAGCCTTTATATAAGCAGAATAGCATTTCCCGTGCTGAAAGGCTATGTTAGAGAGAAAATAACAAAGATTCCAGTGCTTAATGGTTTTGTAATGCGGTGACTTCAAGGACATTACTCACAGGTTCAGCCTTCTATTTCATTACATGTCGGCCCGGGCTTCTATCTCGTCCGCACTACTAATTGCCTTCTCCCACCTCTCTCGCCGTGGACAAGAAAAGGGAAGCAATTTTATGCAGCACATTGCAATCAATAGCAATTAGGTGCATCCCCGACTAATCCCATTTAAAATGGCGTCTTGGGAGATGGCCAGTAGGAGACCTCTCAAAGCACACTTACCTCCAGGCCAGCGTTGGTGGTGGGGAACATTACACATATACCCACTATGCGGAAACAAATGCTGGACAAGGCCAGCGGCAGCACCCACAGAGAACAATTAATCGCTTTGTTTTTCTTCTTCTACACTTTTATTGAATGTTCATCGATCTTTTCTCTCGTGCAGGGACACACTCCACTCCATTTGTATCAAACAAGAATTTTCAATTAGTTAATGAGATAATCATGTCTTCCTGGTAAAACTATGCCGATTATAGGACAGAATTCCACTCTAATTCCACTTATTAGATGTTGCAGCAAACAAAATAACTGACTTGAGTACAACGCACAAACTTGGAACAGATCAGAGTGAATGAATGTGTCAATTGAGTTAATGGCTGGTGAAGGGCCAGCAAAGATGAAGACATAGGGAACGATTTACCAGAAGACCCACACTCCCATTGAAGCACGACTGAAATCACAGAAGTGCTCACAGTACTTTCTCTGCAAAAGGTAGCAGGGCTTTACTTGTTTGGTTTTTTGAAGTTATTTTTTGGGCCTTTTAGCCTTTACTGAAGAGAGACAGGAAACGTTGGGGGGCAGTGAGTAGCATGAAAGGACCGAGGTCACATTTGAACCCACAGCTGCTGCAGTCTCCTTCTTTGAGAAATGAGTGAAGGTGGTTGGGGCGTTAAAAACATTGAAATCTGTGGTTGTGTTGCAAAGTTTTGGTAAGTTTGTCCTGCAAGGCCTCAATGCTGTATTACTCGGTCAATACAGAAAGAGTGAACGGTATAGTTCAAAGCAAGAAGTTTATTTACATCCAACACATCTTATAGCGTAAAGTGGGTGTGAAAGTCAGAGGTGGACACAGAAACGTACAGATTTTGGTTGACACGGTCCTCTAACAGAAAGTCAGGATGTGTTTGGGGATGGTGTTTTTTTAGAACTGAAGATGCACTTAAAAAATGTGAAAGTATAAAGGAACAATCTAACGAAAGAATCACTTCCAAACTATTAATGGTTGATCAATTGATTTAGTCTTTTAAAATTAAGAGTTAAGAAAGAAGTAAACTACTCTGCACTTAGTCCCTATGATCCTCTGTTGAAATTCTAATTAGTGTAGCAGAAGTGAACCTCTATATTTAGAGGAAAAGTTGACTAAGATGTAGTGGAGAAAAACCTCATAATTAACAACAAAATATGCAGATAACTCCTTTAATAATACATTTTAAGAGCCACATTATCATCTCATTATTGTTTCAACTTAATTGTTACATTAAAATCATAACGATGTTTTAGACAACAGGATTTCTCAGTGTAAAATGATTATTGAATGTAGAGAGGAGTAGTTCAGATTACAGTTTGAGGGTCCGGCACGGGGAGGAGGTGGAAAGCCGCGATGCAGTCTATGATCCAGGAGGAGGGAGCGGACCACACCTTACCTCTCCTCACTACTGCCGGCTTGTGAGGCCCCTTGGGATCAAAGATGATGTACTGGGTGCAGAGGGCCTGGTCGGAGCCCGGCAGTGCGTGGTAGGCGGCAGCACTCAGGGTCTGGGTCACATCGCTGTCGGGCTTCGGCTGCCGGCTGAGGAGCTGACCTCCTCCCTCTCTGAGCAGCTTGATGAGCTCATCTTTCGGAGGTGCCTTAAAGGAGCCGAGGAGGAAGAAGAAACAGCCATCGAAGAGACGAGGGAGCTGCGATAGATGAAGGATTAAAAAAAAGACAGATTCAAACATTAGTGTAAACGTCTATTAATTCCTGCTTTAGAGCTGTAAGCTATTATCATCTTTCCAATAAATTATGTCAGTAACTCATTGCCTATTCAATGATGAAACCCCAGTCCTTGTGAAAATAGGAGCAGAAGGATTAAAGTCTCCTCTTTTGTTTATGATGAAGTCGAACACTGATTATTTCTTTGCAGCTAAATCTAGGCTCTTATGTTACAAAGTGTCTGTCTAGATGCTTTGTGTTCACTTCTTTGTGACAGAGCCAGGAGACTGTTTTTTTATTTTAAATCAGTGCTGTTCTCCAGACAAACTCTAGGCCACGTAGCATCGCTGTTTAAAGCAGCATTGAATAAAGCCACTGGAGACTTCTATTCACAGCATGGATGAACTCGACTGTTTCACGGGGTAAACTAACTCTCTTGAGACTCTGTGTGTTCTTTGACTATGCTAAGGTTTGTTTTTACTCGTTAATTTCTACTAGTATTATTGATGATAGCTGCAGGGACAACAGGGACATCTTAAACTACTAAATGAGAAATGGAATTGAACATGTAAAGCGCTTTTCTAGTATTCTGACTACTCAAAGCGCTTTTACACCGCATGTCACACCTACACATTCACACACTGATGGTAGAGGATAAGATGTAAAGTATCCATCAGAAGTAACTAATCCCATTCATACACACTGCCGACAAAGCAGCAGGAGCAACTTGGGGTTAAGTGTCTTGCCCAAAGACAAATCAGACATGTGGCTAAAGAAGCTTGGGATCGAACCCTCGATCTTACAGTTGAGAGATGATGGACTACCAACTAAGCCACATATCATTTCTTTATATGTCGGTCTCGAGAGTCATCCCGACAACAATTCTAGCATTAGTCTCATTTTGAAAACAACAAGGATATAACTCAAAAAAGTGCTTCTCTTGCATTTTTTGTATTAAATTGTTTTACGTCGCTGACATAGAATAGATGCTATTCAAATGTTTTCACATGAATGAACAGAATATATTTTTATTGAAGACTTCTGCAAATATATCTACACTAAGTACCCCTAATATAAAAGAGAAATGATTGCCATTGTTTCGACACAACCCAGCTCAATATAAAGTGGAGGCACATTGAGCTCAGTGTGTAAACAGGCCTGTATCAGCTTTCCCATCTAGGCTATGCAGTGTGACCAATGTATCCTTTTTTTTTTTTTTTTTTTTACACTGAACAAGCTCTGTCACATTTCATGGCAACTAGTATGTTTTTAGCAGCTATTTCCCACACATTATCATCCAGTGAGGTCATGACTTACACTTGTCAAAAGCAGGACATTAACCATGTTGTTGTTGCTGTTCTGAAGCTGCTTTGGCTTTGTTTGGAGATGTTGTCCAACTGAAAAATAAATCCTCTCCGGGATCACAGTTCTCTCATGGACTGCAGTAAGTCGTCCTCCAGGATTTTGCTGCATTCACATTACTTTCTACCCTCATAAAAACGTACAGGGCTGGCTGCAAAAACAAACATCCCCACAACATGAGCCAGATCAGAGCCTGATAACACCGAGGCTCAATGTGGGGGTGGTGAATTTTTGCTGATGCATGATCAGTTTGTGTTATAACATACACCCCCTTAAATATTCTCAAAACACCCTGCCTTCACTAATTGCTGTTTTTCTGTTTGTCAACCTGCATATGTTTCTGTATTTTGTTTCTTTTGATTAACTGTTCAAAATGTAAAAAAGTGTTCCCTGCTTTACTTTTAATGGCGCTCCATTCCGCTTGACGACAAAATGTACCACCACTTGAAACATGTTCTTTCCTAAGGACAGAGAGGTCTAGACGATCCATACTCATCTATTTCTTCTGTTTGTTTGTATGCCTCTCATTTACCAAGCTGCATCTGTTGATGCGACTGCGCTGGGGGCCTTCTCCTGCTTCGTGCTCCGTTTCAGGGATCCACTTGTCTGCCTGCAGACATGCCTCCACCCCTGGCATCAAAGAGAGGAGAGAAAAAAAATTAGAGCTACAGCTAATTATGTTGACTTGAAAGAGGGTGACAAGGCAATTGCAGGGGGGGGGGGGGGGGGAGACAAGAGCCTGTGTCTGTTTTATCGCGGAGAGTCGGAAAATTTCGAGCATTGGCAAAGCTGCAGTTGTTGACAGAGAAAGATGCCCACAGCGTGATGGAGTTAATGATGCAGCTCTCGTTTTAAGTATCTTGAGCTTAAGCAGAATTTGAGCATCGTCGCTTTCTCTCCGTCTCCTGAGGTTTTTACAGAGTCAAATTGGAGCTGTGTGACAGACTGCATCGAGGCATTTTTAGAGTTAGAAATCATCTTTTGTTCTAAATTCTTACAAAAAGCATCTTGAAAGACTGAAAAGTTTAAAAAAAAAAAAAAAAAAAAGTAGAGGCACATAGGGAGGAGTGGAATAGTGTCATATTTTAATGACCCCTCACTGTCACAGATAAAAAATGCTTTTGAACGAAACACAGATGACAGAGCTGCTGTTCTCGGTAAGTTCTAATACCGAATATGTTAAAGAAATCCAAACTTAAAAAGGCATAAAGGATGTGAGATACACCTGAGCATAAGGCTTGGCCTAAATAACTGTTTTGATTGTGTACAGTCAAACACTTCTAATAACTTCAATCCCACAACCTTAATACACATCTACAAAGGGTGTACTTCTTGCTGCACCCACTCATCATCTTGATTCTTTTCACACTCAGTAGCAGCTCTGTTTTCCTCACAGTTTCTTTCAGCTAAAAAAAAAGAAAAAAAAGAAAATAAATTCTGCCATGAACAGATTATTACACTAAATCTGTGTGTGTGTGCATCTTGTCACAACAAGGCGCCCTGTCATGAGACAGCAAATTACACACATACAATGCATACTCTAACATCGGGGAGAGAGGTAAATTAAATTTCTTCATCCCCCTTAATTACGGCTCTCATTGATGAGGAGGACCCTGCCAGAGCTAGAGGCAGAGACGAGGGGAGATGTGGGGTTAATCACTCCGGACGATGGCACTTAGTGCTGGAGAGTCATTAGCATATTTGCTAATTATGCTCACAAAGCCTGAATGCAGAAAAAAACCCATCTCAAACTCCTTTCCTTCCTGAGTCAGTGAATGAGTGAACAGCCAGATGAACCCACTTCCTTGATTAACTATGAGATTCTGAGAACAACCCCTGGAGACCGATGTGAAATTAGGAAAGTCAATACTGACACTGCAGGATCCAGGGTATAATAGCTCATTCTTGTTAGGATAAAATTGAGTATTCAGGTAAACACAGGTGGCACAGCAACAAGCCACACGGCTCACACATGGAGTTCCAGGTTCATTCCCCGGCAGCGTTGCCTCTGGCAGGGGCAGCGGGGCAGGTGTCTGAGCGAAGCCTCTCACAGGCAGCCAGAGAGAAACAGCCAACAGGAAGAAGAACCAGCGTGGCTAAATTAGGCATTATAACAAATAGAAAAGTAAAACAAGTTTACCTATAGGGAGACATGTATGTTTTGGCCTTCTTTCAAAGAGTGCAACAAGAAGATACATTCCTATTTGCAATAAGTGCAGAGCTAGAAATCAGAACCTGGCTATCTTAGCTTAGCTTAAAGACTACAGATATGTGGAAACAGATTTCCTGGCTCAGTAAATAGTGCAGCATAAAAAATGCCAACTGACAACTCTACAGTCAGCTCATTAACAAGACTCTATAGTCCTGATTAACAGATAAAGAAGAGAAACATGTTTCTCCCCGTTGCATTTCTGGAACAGGAGGTGCACTGTCCCTTGTTATTTCTCAAGGTTGACATTTCAAGATTGCAAGAACAACTTTCGGTTTCTGTGCAAAAACATGGCAACTATATGGTTTACTGAAGTGAAAGAAATGGCCTTTTAAAGCTACAAACCAAATTTTTTGAAACATCAATGTGATACAAAATGTCCTTTTGTGACGTTTAATTGAGTGGTTTTGTTGCGTCGGCTCTTAATGCTAAGCTAGCCTTAAAACCTCCTGACTCCAACCACTAACAAAGTATTGATATTTCAAAGAGGTGTAATTCTCAAAGTGTTGGCCATTCCTAAAAATGATGGGTGTAAGATGAATAAAAGGTTTCAAACCGATGTCTGATCTTCAGTGAAAGCTTAGTGAAGGCTGTCAGCTGGGGATGGACCCCTGTTTGGCAGGAGGAAGATGATTTTCATGATGGGTTTGAAATAAAACACAGAGTTTTCATTTCCAATGAGAAATGGCTATGAGAAAGCTTGAAACAATAAAAAGTTAAGCTCGGGCTTGGCCTAGTTGACAGCGATGGCACACAGAGCCAGGTGACAGCGAGAAGTCAGCAGCAGGAGTGTGTGTGTGCGCACACACACAAAAACAAGGATGGAGACAGATAAAATGCCACTGTGATTGTCATGAGGGAGACAAGCTGTGTCAAGTGCTCAGCCTGCGTGGAGAAAAGAGAAGGGGGAGGGACTGAAAATGGTCCACACACAAAAAAAAAGCCTTATACAGTGACACAACCACACACACACACACATACAAACTTAAAATGGCTTTCTGGCAGAGACAAACATTTTTCTCTCAACACACACACAGTGAAGAGATGCTACTGACGGATACACCAGTCAAGGGCACACCGAGGTGCCAGAAAACTCTTTGACAGCAAGTCTCTTTCTACTTCCCCTGAAGCCGATTTTTCTCTGAAAAATCTGCTTGTTGACTTGGTTCACGGATACTGGGGAGGCAGGCTGGGAATAGCAATTTTTTTTTGCTAAGTATTCATCTTTATATAAATCAAACAGGAGAGGGGAGCTAGCCATCTTTTCATCACAGGTGATAGGGGGGCCTGAAGGGGCATTGATTCCAAGATTCCTTTCCCCCAAGTCACCCACACGCTCTATTTGGCTGGCAGACATGTAAACAGGTGTTTACCCAAAGCAGCTGGCACAAACAGTTTACCTGAAACCTGCCGGATTCAAAATTGTCTTTTAATGTTTGCCAGGACATTTCATGTGTTTCAGAAACTAATACAAAAAAAATATTTCATTTGGAGGGACCTATTCAGAACACAGAACCTGATTTCACCAGAAAGTTTCAGAGGATAGAAAGTCAAGGATCGAATGTAAAACTCTCATTCAGGTTTGGTTCCAGACTTTAAGACAGCAGCCAAAAGATATATTTGCCCAATCTATATTTATGTCCTCATGTTTCCAGTCAAATTCTGATGCCAAAGTAACTCACTGCGTATTAGCCAATACCTATCCATCTTAGCCTTTTTCCTGTGACAGGGATGGTTGCTGAAATGTTCTCTGGGATTCACAGAAGAGCAAAAAACCCATAAAATTACCTGAAACAGCTTGTGCAGCACAATCCATTTGTTCTGCACTGTTGTTCCACGACTCCAATATTTACCCCTTAGATTTTTCACTTGTTCTATGCAGAGTCACCTTACCGCAGCAAACATAACCCCCAAACGCTGGCAGAGTACTTCTTCGATAGAGCCGTTTTGAACGATTCAGTAAACTGAAAACAAAATGTGACCTTGTAGGAAGCAAACAAACACCAACATAAAAATAGATGCAAATCGATTATAAAACTTGTGCAAACGCAACGTGATTATGATGAATGGTTGCCACTTACGTAGCTCCTTTCGGCAGTCTTACACCCTAACCTCCTAACTTAGATTAAAAAAAAATTTTTAGTTTAGGAGTGATTCAGCTCCTTGCAGCTGAAACATTTAAAGCAACTCCAATCCACCTCAGTTCGAATCCATTATCTTAGTGAGGAGGAGTGGTTGACCCCGTTGCTAGGTATGACACATTTTTCAGTAGCGGTGATTGGTAGATCCAGAAAAATTGAAGTGCTTCCTTAAGGACAGTGAAATCAATTGGGCCCAAATCATAAAATCTAGTTAGACATGGTGTAATTATGAACACTATGAAATTAACATGTCTGTCTCATAAATTGTAAGACATACTTTTGCATTAATTAGTGATTGGATGCACCTGTGCATGTGACCACATGTAGAGCAACTGAACACACATGTCTCACTTCGTACTGACAAAAGTCATAGATAGGTTGAAATGTCTGCAGAAATAGTATTTGTCTGTCTGCCCAAATATGATTCAATAAAATGATTCTTCATGTAGTGTTTGAAGAAAATGTCTCCATTTCCTCCTCAGCTTGAGAAACTTTTAAGCCAGTTAAAAGTACTCCTCACTACTCTGAACAGTTTTACACCTTAGGAGCTCTCGAAGACGCTTTGTGAATAACTTTCATATTTACAAGGATCTAGTCTTAACTTTGAGTGGAAATTCTTAGAAAATGTCACGATCTAAGAATTTTGTCCCCAGGAGCAACTCTTAATGTTTAAGAGGCTTTGTGAATACGACCCCAGATATCTTTACATTAAGTGGCAAACATCTGTTCACTCATCTTTTTTGTGCTAGTTTTTTCCTGCATTAAAGAGGTCATATTATGCCCTTTTTGGGGTTCATATATTTAATCTATGTACCTACTAAAGTATGTTCACAAAAGTTAAAGTCGCTAAAGTTATAAAAAAAGTGTCTGTTTTCATGTACTCGGTGCTCCATGCACCGAGCTGCTGGGCTTGCCACAACGAGCCAATGGGCTTAGATCAGTGATCTCACACTGAGAAATTTTTTTCGAGGGGGGCTAGAACCGAGCGTTACATGCAGCTAACAGGAGGACGTAGGAGAAGCCGCATTTCTGCAGACTTTGAATTTTTGCACATAGATGTGCCTAAACATGCACAGGACACATGGAAAACACACTAAAGAGCATATAAAACCAGAAAAAGCATAATATGGAACCTTTAAGACTGAACAAGATTACTCCCCCACCCACCATGTTTCTGTTTTTCTGCTCAGCTAACAAGCTGATGACAGTGGCAACAAAAAAAACCCTTTCTTTTCACATCTAATATTTGATGAGGTGGAATGAAGAACTATTCCAATCACTTGAAACTATTCTATAAAGGCAATCAAAGTGGAAATTCAGGTTTATCAATAGTGTGAGTTGGAAATAAATTAAAGAAGTGACATTTATATTTTCCTTTGTCAAATGTAACCAAAGAGCTTCTAAACATTTAGTCTTTGCTGGAAGAGCTAAAAGATAGTCAGACTTGTAAAGGCAAAAAGGTTTAAGAATTGTATTTACAGTCATGACTGTATTGGGGGTAAAAAAATATGGCATTTACAAATAGTGTTTTCCTTCTTTCAGTGTGGGAAAGGAAGCTGTCAGGATAAATATTGAAACTTATTGTCATTCATTGCCTGGGTTAGCTGTAATCTCTCAGCAAGAAGTGATCAAATCTATGAGATTATGAGGTAAATATTAGAGTTTTGGATTCATAGTAAAGATGTTTGTCTGAACAATTCTTATCAAACCACCATGTGAATAGGTTTTCTTTTCTTTTCTGTAAACCGTGTTTGCAGCCACAGCTGCTGCTTTAATTACAGTTTTATCCCGGCTAATGTCCCCTGCTGTGATCGTGGGGTCAGATACAATCCACATGTGTTTTCAGTTTTTATGAATCATAAATCAATACAATCTGTTTGGGGTGAACTCTGTTGCTGTTGTAGCCTGGGTAACTGTGTACTGCAGTGACATTGTTTAACATGAAATCCAAAAATAGCATCGACAGAGAAATACGCCAGCCGACACCTCTCTTGATACTCACAGCTGAATTTAACGATCCAGCAGCCAGCAAGTAGACCCAGGAGGGTGGAGAAGGTGGTGGGCATGTGTCCCTCTGGCACAACCACATGGCTCACTGCAGGAAGAAAACACACACAAAACACACACACACACACACACACACACACACACACACACACACACACACACACACACACACACACACACACACACACACACACACACACACACACACACACACACACACACACACACACACACACACACACACACACACACACACACACACACACACACACACACACACACACACACACACACACACACACACACACACACACACACACACACACACACACACACACACACACACACACACACACACACACACACACACACACACACACACACACACACACACACACACACACACACACACACACACACACACACACACACACACACACACACACACACACACACACACACACACACACACACACACACACACACACACACACACACACACACACACACACACACACACACACACACACACACACACAAAGCCAAATGGAGAAGGTACAAATGAGTTGTGCTCGACATACAAAAATAGCTGCTGTCTGCTCCCTGCCCTCCTGCTGTGTCTGACTGGCTCAAAACTGAGCTGTGGACTGTTCAGCTACACAGTCAGTAAGTGTGTATATGTCATGGTTGCAAATTTAGATTTGGCTTCAAGTGCTTCAAGATGAACATATATGACTGCATCACCTTTTTGAGTGTTTTGTGTGTTTTTCTCACAGTTAAGGATGGATGAATAATTCAAAGGCAATTTAAGATTAAAACATCCTCAAACTAAAGCTGGCCACACACTAGGCAATTTTCAATCTTGGGAGACCACAGGCGTAATATAATTTTTTAGATTAATAATGCACACACTAGACGACTCGGACAGACTGGGAGACCACACACCTGTAGTCATGATTTCACAGACACGAGATCTCACAGAAGCTCACATGATCAAGCAAATAAGGACTATGGACATTGTCTGCCGGCTCTCCTGCCGTGTTTTGTGGTGAAAAACAGAAAATGAGAAAAACAATACGGATGAAATCCTGATGGTTTTCTGTCGGAGGCAGTTGACCAGGAATCGTAATAATTTTATTAATTATATTATTTTACATCATGGTTTTCCTATCAATGATATTTATGATTCCAGATGGGGGAGGCTCCAACTCAGTCGGGGGCAGTAAAATAATTGTAGTGAAACCACAAACTTGAGGATTCAACAAGCCTAGAATCGGGTCACGTCTTCCTGATCATTGTGGGGGCAAATCTGGCCCAAAACTGTCTAGTGTATGGCCAGCTTAAGACGATGTTCTTTGTGCTTCTCAGCCAGTCAAGCACACCATGTGTAATGGCAAAACAGCAAAAACAAGCGCTGATGGCAACACATGCAGAACACTGCTTTTTCTTAAGAGTTCTCTTGCATGCAGACTCAACCCAGATGTGATTGCAAGACACAGCTATCTTCAGTAAACATGCAATCTATTTGGTTTATTTGAAATACATCTTCTGATGTGCTTTGAATTTTTCAACATAAGACACCCTGCTGATGCCCAGCTCATGGAGAAGAAACAGAGACTGTGCAGTACAGCTTCAGCCCGGGCCTATAGTGGTTCTCTCTATGTCAAGATTGAATAAAATATTGTACATCAGAAAAACAAGGAGGGTGTATTTTGGCATGAAATTGCTTTTAGATCAATTCAATGTCAGCATGCTGAAACGCTGTGATACAAGAACATTATTAATTCAGTGTTTCAGCCTGCAAACATCTGTTAATAATAATAATCAAAGTGATGTCAAAGTTAATACAAAATACAGTTAATGAGATGAAATGTAGTTTTGCAGTTGAAAAATGTCAAAAAACCTTTTGACTGGATGAGATGACGGACAGCAAAGGGATCCAAATTGACTGTGCTATAGAAGTCATGTTACTGTAATTGCAAAGTTTTGCAAGAGATTACGATATGCATGTGTATTTATAGAAGATATTAATCAATAATAATAATAATAATAGCCAGCCCTAAACCAGCTGCAACAGAGTTTGATACCTAAGTATTCAGCTCTGGTTTATCTACTAAATGTTGTGTCTTTTTTCACTTAATAAATCATTTGATTATGTTTCTTACTGTGTTTCTTTGAACTGGTGAGCTTTCTTCTCAGTGCTGTCAAAGAGTTCACACATAAAAAAAGGCTCGTTTCATTAAATGTTTGGGACCAGGACACATAATTACAGGTTAATTAAAATTTAAATACAAGCTTATTGCCTCCTCATTCAACAAGAGAGCACAGTTAATGTAATTACATCTCCAGGGCTAAAACTGTCCTCCATTGTACATTGACCATGGATTGTTGTGATATTGAAGCTTCCAGATGAGATTGTTGAAAAAAAAAAGAAAAAAATGTCTGAAAGCGACTAACGCCGTCTGGTCAAAGGAGAGGAAGTTGTGAGAAACACTTCTGTTTTTCATTAGGGCTTATTCATCACTGACAGCACCTTCAAACATTTTATGAGGAATGATTTCAATTATTTTTGCTCTCTGGTTTTCTCTCATCCATTACTATACAAGGAGCTGCTGTATCACAATGATGTATACAGCTCTAAAAGAATGTTTTAGTTACTGCTGAACCTCCGTGAGTAATTATGCTGGAGCACCTTCTGTTGGCTTTTACATTAGAGAGAAAAAATCCCATCATTGTGGTGATGAAAGGAGTGTATCTTTGTGACAAACACCTTGACTGGGGCAGAAACTTCCTCCTGACTACAGGCCTTTTTGGTGGTTCCATTAAACAAGGCGTCCAAATCATGATTAATTACCAATCACGGTGTTTGGCAGTGAGTAAGCTGGCTAGCTATGGTCCCAGCATCCGAGCAGTTGTTTGGAAGCTGCTGTTCATTTGCAGAGTTGATGGAAGCCCATGTGTCACAAACAACATCACTGAGAAGCAGTCATAAGTGTCCGGTATTCTGAGAAGGGAGGAGTTAAGTCGGCTAAATGGTTAACCGTCATCACTCTCGCTAGTCGGCACCAGGATTACTAGCTGGTTAAACATATTATTAATATATATTTTTTTATGTTGGCCCTCGATGCCGGGGCTTTAACTGTAATACTGCTACCCACCACTAGCTGGGGCTGTAGCCATGGACTGGCTGAAGCTCCGGTTAAAGGGCTTGCTCTCCCTGCTCAACTACCCTTATGTAAACAAGAACAGTGAACTGGCAGCATCTTGTAGGAGCAGCGCAGGTTGGCAGTGTTTTCACATTTAAAACAAGAACGTGGATGTTAACATGTAAGGAGGACTGAAGGCTGCCGGTGCTAAAAATGCTAATGTTAACCACACTCAGCAAACCAAGTCACGTCATTTACTAGCAGAGACATTTTCTAACATTGAGCTAAATTTGGACAGTTTTATGAGTGTTTTCCTGAATTAAGCCCAGTCAGTTTGTCTGAATTTAATATCCATTTGACTGACTAGGAAAATAGTCAGCTAGGAACATCCCTGATTCTGAGTGGCTTTGCTTGTAACACAGCAGCAGAAGTTGAATCCCCCTGTGGAGGTGTTTCTGCACACACAAACATTACCTGAGCCAGAAAATGTGTCAGCAATCCTTCCGCCCAGTTGCTCTCCCAGTTTGGCCAGATGAAGCTGCTCTGGCTGTGACAGCCTGCTGGCCAGGAACACCACCATTTCATCCCTCCTCGAGCAGTCACTCACCTGGGAAAGAACAAAAGAAGAAGGCTTGAAAAGGCCTGGACCTATGATGCAAGGATTTAAGAAGCATAGGGTTAACACTTTCAAGGGGAATAAGAAAAAAGAAATTGGTTATTCACATCCTGATGTAGACGTACCAAAGAGAGACCCGCTGAGGGGCTGAGGGATGTATTAGCATTTTGGGCTCCTTCTGAGGCTTCCTGGAAAATCTGCCGCATTTCCTGACTCACTGCGTAGTCTGCAGGCCGCTTTCCATGCAGATTACTGCGAGGAGGAAAATTCAAAGGATTAAAAAAAAGTGTGTCAGTGTCTCACAATATGTAGACTTTATTTGTATGGGTGCATTTGCATCAGAATGGAGACCATATAGTCGCCAAAGAAACCGTTGGCACTGTTACTGAGAAGGAAAACATGGCAGGATACTGCAAAGAAGTTCAGTATAGTTCAGTAAGAATGCACACATAGTGTAGTCCCACATTACAAGGATAGATCTAGATCTCACACAATGATATTTCTTACCCTAAAAAACTCTAAAAAAAAGCATATTCTGAAGAAAATAATCTTCATCCACCAAAATACACTTTTTTTTG
The DNA here is from genome assembly GCF_963584025.1 of Labrus mixtus. Lineage (NCBI taxonomy): Eukaryota > Metazoa > Chordata > Actinopteri > Labriformes > Labridae > Labrus > Labrus mixtus. The sequence continues at coordinate 23,359,686 of NC_083624.1, forward strand.
GATAATGTGCAATTTTTTACACCAGAAATCCAAGAAATTAATTTGAATAGCCAACCTGCTGCAGTCCTTACAGTCTGCCTGTGTTACAAAGCTTCCACAGATAAGTGTGATAAGTCTATCGTCTCCAACAAGATAATCATCCCATCCTACTTTTTCATTACAATCTCTGCACATATGGGTTTTTTTTTTTTCCTTTATCACTGGTCGAGCAGGACAAAATTAAATCAACATTTACCAGCTCAGAGCTTGGAGAGAAACAATCTGGAGAGGTTACACCCTGCTCGTTCAGTGAAACTGTTCACCCATATGTGTCATTCACTTGTTGGGGCATACAGTAATTGTTTGATAAGAGGGTGAGCTGAAATCTGTGCTCTAGATTACAATATACTAATCAAACATACGAGCCAGTATATGCAACAACACAGTACTTTTTCAGATTCAAGATTCAAGCACAGTTATTTTTTACTTTGATACACCTCATACAGATCTGTTTAATCTGCAACTGGCCCCAAGAGGTAGAGTATATGAAAGACACAACTTTAAAAGCATACATCTTTAGTTTGAAAGAGCTGTGTGAAAAAAAACCTTGCGGTCACCTTGAGGAGAGAGGACGAGGACAAAAGAATGAACAAAAGTACAAGAAGGAGGAGAGGAGAAGGAGGAGAAGAACCAAGCCCAGCAGGTCGTCTCAAAAGATTAGGCGTCAGCAAAGATAACACCTGGGGGACAATTAATAGGTCCACTGGTCCATAAAATATTTCATTTGGATTCAAACCCCCCCGCCCCCCCCAATCCCTGTACACACACACACACACACACACAAATACAAACAAACATAAAATATCCCTGACACTAATACATATGCACACACACTCACACAGGCTGGTTTACGCAGCTGCACGTGAGAGGCATATCAGAAAGAAAAAATAACAAAGCGTGGAAAATTGTGCAGGAGGGTAGTCACAAACACTCTCCCAAAAGCCTCTACCTAAGTACACAAGTGGGAGGCAGGCAGTGGTGGTTCTAAACCACTACAACCATGACTCTTTTTTTGAACTGGGAGGAGGAGATTAAAATATTAATGTTAAGCTGAGTACAAATTCAGATCACACCTACCAGTATCCAAAACCTTTATACTGAAAACCAATGACGTCATACAAACAGCAATACTCTTAAAAATAGGCCTTTGCTGATCCTTTTCTGCATCTTGTACGTGGAGGTATTGAACTTAATCTGCATTCATCTTCTACCAAAACGACTTTCTGTTTCAAGTGCAGTCCTCCAGAAAGAGTGCTACAGGATTTTGTGAGATTGATTCAATATTTAAAACCAGCACCATGCTCACCCGACAGCTGAGGGAACTTTTGAACTCTGTCCGCTCAGCAGTGTCTCTAATACAGGAATCAGAAGTTTAATGACGGAAACACATGACAGGCAGCTGATGAGGCAATGGGCGAGGCCTCGGTGCATATTTCATCAAAAGTCTCATTAGTTATATTTCCTTCTTTTACAATCCGCTCTTGATTCGTCCTGATGGTCGGACCAGCTGAGTGTTAATGCTAATAGTAGCTGAAACAGTACATGACTCACCCCACGCCTTCATTTAACTCGGTTCAAGTATTTGTTTTTGGTCTGCCAAACTCTGACGTCAAACTGTGTAAATCGCAAATAATCAAGAGAATGGCTCGAAGCACTTTACTTGATGCGCCTAAAAATAGCTTGATTCAAGCCAATTACAAATGTTTCAAACATTGTCATTCGAAGGGAGAAAATAAAATGTGATGTCCAGTGGGTGAGTGCACTTCTTATGACAGGAAGATGAAACTCTCCACACTGAAGGAGAACATTTTCAAAGATTACAGGAAATAAAGCTGAAAACATTTTCACATCTTAACCAAATTGAGAAAATATCGTCTGGATCTAAGAGTTTTGTCTAATTCATTTAAAATTGAGTATTAAGTAATGTTCTCACTAAGTACAGTAATATCACTGCTTTTGGCTAACTGAAAATGGTTTTGTTTTGTTTTTTTCACTTGAGTGCTTACGTACTGTATGAAGGATGTCATTGCTTGTGTGCTTTATAATTACTTCTCCATTCGATGTTAGAATTCACATGCCAGGATAAGGCTCACAGGTAATGTTCATTAATGTCTGTATGGATTCAGTTCTTCAGGCGCGTACTGTTAATTAAGAGCAGGCCAATTCACACACAAGTCTGTTTTTTTAATTAACACAAAATAATTGCACTGCTGTATCATCAGGAATTTTACTCTCACAATCTATTAAACATACAGTATACCAAGGAAAATTGTTAGCAGCAAGCTAAACAAATGTGTTGTAAGTGTAGAAAAAACAAACACGGCAATTTGAGTTGGTAAAAAATAACATATGCTTCCCTACACGGCTCACTTAGGCTGTCCAACAATGTGCTGTACTGTAAGATATGCTTACAGGGCTGAGACGTATAGTCAGAAGTCCTGCTGTGCAGCTTCTCTGAAAATACTTAAACCTGTTGTTTTGGAGATAACAGTGAAAAGTCAACTGTATAAAACACATCAGTATTCAAATAACAACTTAGCTGTTTACAGGCCTCCCTTGGTGTTTCTAATGGCCAGCCCTGGCGAGCCGTATACATGTGAAATCGGACTCACAGTGGATGGAAAACACACAGTCCAATCATTCAAACTTAATATGCGTGCACTAACATGCACAGAGGAACAATGAAAATATTCAAAACCTGAATTTCCCAACTCTGAGCTGTGTGCCAATCATTCCATTAGGGATTGCTTTGGCAGATGTATCTGTACGCATCTTGTCTGAGTATGCATATGTGTGTGTGTTTGTAGTAAGTGGGGGGGGGGGGGGGGGGGGGGGGGGGGGGGGGGGGTGCTGTGGCAAGGATTGCATTCATCTTGCAGCGTTCTGACAGACAGTCCAAACCACTACCTTGTAATTTTGCCTCGCAGTGACCAGATAAAATGTAAGAGCGGGCAATCGGGACCCATCAACGTCATGAGACAAACCCACCAAAAGGAAGGAGGGAGGAGACAAGAGGATGATGCGTATAAGATGAACGCATAGAGAGTGCTTACTGACCGACATACTGACCCTGATCACCTGCTCCATCGATCTCAATGATTAACCGGCATCCCCCTCTCCTTCATTAAGGACCCTGTCTCTAATGAGCCCAAAATGCTGATACAGCATCAATGGACTAACCAACGACTAATCAACATCAGAAGATTTTCTGTCCATCAACCTACAACACTAACATGGACCAGTTCTTGGTAGTAACTGAACGCCGGGTACAGTGAGTGGTGAACAGGCACCTGGGGAGTAATTGAAGGAAAGGGAAGATAAGCACTGGTCCAGGATTCACCTCCATGATGTAATACAAAGAAATACAATAGCCATGCCATTGATACCAACTTACTTTACAATGCTTTCTGTTGAGATGTCTTTTCTACACTTTGACTCGGTTCAAAGATGCTTTGATATGTTGTGTATTTGTATGGAGGAGAAAGAGCATATTCAAGACCTCACTCATGAAGTCAATCCTTTACAACAGCACAAACTACTGCTCTGACGCAGCTCCAACTAAACGATTTAAACATTCACTCATTGTCTTAAAGGTGGCGTTGTCATTCTGTATTGGATTTGTCTGTAGGTTTATGGTTTGCTTGCCTCATATTCTATGACGGACATTAATTCTTGAAGAAAATGCATGATTCTTAAATATACAATGAGTCTGGTTCTGCATGAGGTTTCAGCCCTTTAAAAGGACGGTTTTACTTGTTACTGTTGTTTCTAAGTGTTTACTCATGCTGGGTATCACTAAATGACATAACGAAGAGTACATGCTAGACCTGCTCTTCATGTAAAGCGTCCTTATATTACTTTCGTCATGATATGAGGCTATATATAATAATGATTGATTGATAATGTCTCTGCCAGCAGCAGTCCACAGATGTGTTATAACCAAGTGGCAACCTCCGGTGCTGAGTGTCCACTTGAGGTTGGCTGCTAAAAAAGCCAGTTTTTAAAGTAGAAATTAACATCTTTACAGCCTGGATAAAAAAAACAAATACCGGTAGGTCTGATTAACTCAAACGGCACACACTGTAAGGGGTGGTGCATTTTATGATAACACATCCTTTTAGATTTTATGAAAGATAATCGTTATTCACACTGAGGCGCATAGCCGACCTGACTGACAGGTGGATGCAATGTTGCTGTTTGTCAAAGAGGCTTAAAACCTGCCTCAACACCAGATCTTAGCCTGTTGTTAGGTTGAATGAAAATTAGGGATCTCCAGCATGGCAACCACACATCGATGGGACTCCCGGGCCTCGTGCAGTAACAGATAGCTGACGTCACTCAGGCTTCATCCATTCTATGGTTATAACTCGTATTCATCTTACATGGTGGTGATTTAAACTGCAGTTTATGGTGTAACAATTTTTTATTTTGTCCCTGCATTAGTGATTAATGTTGATGGAAACTAGAACCACAAAGTTCAGTTTCTTTTATGTTTCAATTGTCATTAGTGTTCCTCAAATGTGGAGTCTACTACCAAAAGGGAAACAGCAGAGGGTACTGAAGATATCTTTTAAACGCTGATTCAAAAAACATAACAGATGCTTGAAAAATAAATCTACTTAATAAATGTAATCAAAAAATGATAATTTTTTAAACATATTGTCAATGTTAGCATTTTTTGCAAGAAACAGTAAACAAGGTCAATCATGTTCGAGTTTGTTAAGATGTTTATGTTTGATGCAGGTGGTTTGAATACTGATTCACAGACTTTGAAGAAGAACATGGATTGATAATTTAAACATAGCAGTTAGTAGAAAATGCAGAGAACGACTGAGGAAACATAGAAGAACAGAGTCTGCAAATGACGATGCTCAAACAAATGTACTAATGACCATCAGGCTTTGTAATTTTTAGGAGAGGAATAAGTCAACAGTTGCATGTAGCCAACATAAAGTTATATTCTACAGATCTTTTTTTGCACTGGTAATAGGGCTGTCTGAAAAGAAAATCTCAATGAGGGTACATTATAGAAAAAGTTTGAGAACCACTGGATTAGAGAATCTTCTTTTCAGGTCAGTTTCTAGTCAGCGCTTGAAAATTTGTACAAAAGACCAACATCCTCTTAGGAAAGCACATCATCTGTGCAGGCAATTACCTGTCCAGCGGCAGCTCTTTTTTTTTTTTTAAACCACATTACACCCCCCCCTCCCCCTGAGTACAGGTCTGACCCTGATCTTGTAGTGGGTCACTATGTGATTACTTTGACATGGAGCAACCATTTAATAGAGCAAACTCTGTCTGGAGTCCTGTAAACACTTTATTATTGTTGTCGAAAGCTAAATAAACCTCAGTATGAACGTGTTGAAAACATCTGAAGGAACTCACAGTACGTTCTGCGAGGCTCCGTGGTGCAGCAGAAGTTTGACGATGGCTGGGTGTCCGTTCCTCACAGCATCATGGAGTGGAGAGTCGTTTTCATAGCCGGGTGTGTTCAACAGAGCTCCGTTTGAGAGCAACACCTCCACTACTGCCAGGTGACCCAGGTTACACGCTTCGTGCTGGAACACAAAGCAGTAATGGCAGCATATTATGTGACCTTTAAAGATTTAAAGTTTTGATTCTTTTTATGGGAAATGTTTGAATGGAATTAAAGTGTGTTGTCATTCCCTGGTGTATTTTAATGTCACATGATGAAGAGACACTTATAACCCTTACATTAGCTGAACACTAAACTAACACTCTGACTTGAACTGGTGTTGGAAGTGCAGGACTTTATAAAAAAACTATATCAAGGAGGTCTAAATGATTGTAGCATGTCATGTTGCACAGCACCCTCCTTCTCAAATACATATTAAGTCTGTCAAATTTAATATTGTCATGTTCTCTGCTTTTTTGGTGATAATATACCATCATATGCAAACTGTCAAAACTGAAAATGAAAACTCAAGTTTGAGTCGAGCATCCTGACAGCAAGTAGCTTTTTGAAGTGCTGCAATAAGAGAGCAACAGAAACTCTCACGCTCGTTCCCAAAGGAGGAACAATGGCTCAGGCAGCACTGAAGGAATTTCCAGTTTGTCATCTAGAGACAACTGAAGAATGCATAAGAAATCATTATTACAGCACAATGCAGTTACTAACTCATTTGGGATTACTAGTGCGTGTTGGTTTTCTGGAGAAGGGGATATGTTTAATAAGAAATTGTAATATGTAAATGTGGGTCAGAGAAGAAAAGATACAGTGAAGAAGGCTTTTTGATGAGTTCGCCCTCCAACTATGTCTCACAATCACATAGTTAAGTTTTTACATACAAAAATATATTTAATATCAACAAGAGACACAGCATGTTCCTTCAATCAAAAGGACCATGTGTGTTTACTTGTGTTTGAGTCTTACCAGAGGAGTCCACCCAGCATTATCCTTTCGATTAGGGTCAGATTCCTGGTCCAGCAGCTCTCTGACAGCCTCTACATCTCCCTGCAGGACACATAGAGAACAACAAACCTGAGGTCAGAACCGCAGACCTGCAAATGAAACCCCTCAAACACAGTCACTGATCCCAGGTCAGCAAAGCCCTGCTGTTTATCAATCGCACTCCACAATGTGCCATTGATTACCTTGTCTGGAATCCAGGGGGGGGGATTACTGCAGTGTTTACAAGGATTACTGCAAGACAGTTTTATTCTCAACAGACTGGAACACTATGGTCCGATCATCTGAGGACTAATATGTCTGACAGAGGGAGGAAAACCAACACGAAAGAAGCCTTTTACCCCAGAAGATTAATCGTACATGCTAGAAACTACGGTGTAAAAGATGAAGGGGACCAGTTTGCATTGTAAAAATCTAAATTTAACAGACATGAATTAGCATTGTTTTTGGTCATTGGTTGTAAAAGAAAAGAAAAGTAAGGGCAGCAGCATTTCCACAGGATGCCATTCTGAAACACTACTATTATTCAACAGCTGAATTAAGTGTATAGAATTTTAGGTCATGTGTTAATATTTTATGTTTTTTTTTTGTAAGGGAATTGTCTTTTTCTTTATCTTAAATTGAAAATATGAGGAACTTGGATAACTTCATAGCTACCTATAAGATACTACACGAAATCACACTCTATTTAGTTTGTAAAATTCAAAGATCTTCTGAGGAGACTTTACCCTGACCTGTCTTTCAGCTTTTCTCAAATCACTGATAATGACAGTTGCAGATGAATAAAAGATCTCTAAAATTAAGTATCCTTGTATCTTTAACCTAAAGCTAATTTGAAAACAGTAATTGTGGGAGCTTTTTATTCAGCATGGTATTCACTGTAATTTAAAGGTAGGTTTTATCAGTTTCATATATTTTGGTTCTTGATTTAAATAACTTTGAAAACACTATGTGAAAATATTACCATTTGTTTGAGAGAGTTTGTATATTCAAAAAGCTACCCACTTTTATAGCAGCTAGATGCAGCAGGGTCTCTCCTTTGTGGTTCCTCTTCATAACTGCAGGGCTCCCTGAGGTGGGCCTTCCAGAGGACGCACCAGGAGACTTTTTACCAACAGCGGCTAAGAAAGAGTGCCTGTCTGCTGGCTCTCGTCTTGGTGATTTCTTCGTGCTCTTATCACACCTGGGGCTGGTTGAAGATGGAAGGTTTAGGACGGCGGGAGACATCTGTGATTTTCTCCTCCTGCCAGGGGAAGCCCGGGGCCTTTTAGGGGTGGTCTCCAAAGGAGTAACTCTTTCTTCTTCTCTGGATCTTTTTGAGGAATGTTTTTGGGTAGTTGTGTTGTCCTGCTTTTCAGGTTTGCCAGCTGGGCTCGGGTCATCTGCAGGCAGTTTGTCATTGTCTAGCATGTTCTGGCAATGCAGAGTTTGGTCACTGGGCACAGTGACACTGCTCTGTGAGAGACTCAGCCCCATGGTGCTCTTGTCAGGACTCTGTTCCTCAGTATTCTGCTTTGGAGCTTCAGGCTGAGGCCCTTCAGATAAGACTGGAGGGCTTAAGAAGGAAACCCTCTTACTAGACCTCCTTGCCCCTTCAGCACAGGGCTGCTCCTTCTCCTTCCGGGCATCTATTCCCCCACTGAGTCCCCACTGCTGGTTTATAGCCTCCAGCCTGCTCTTCTTCATCGTCTGTCCGGCCTGTTTTCTCGTGGTCCTTGGAGCTACCTGCGCTGACACCTTCCTGCTGGCAGTGTTTTTCTTGGTTGACCTTTTTTTTTTGTTCAAGTTTCCACTTTTGCATCCTTCTGAGCAACCAGAGCCCGAGTCTTGAGACGACGAGGTGAAATTGAAAACTGACAGGTCCTGACCTCGAGCGGTAACAGAGTCTGGCTGTGCTGTAGCTGCTTCTGTAAAAGGCCTTCTCTCGGGCACGGTGACCTCTGAAGGCTTCTCCACCATGCAGCGTACCTTGCGGCTGCGGGGGCTGAACCAGATCTTGAAGTTCTTCTTGTGTTTTAATACAGGACTCTCAGGTCGTGGCGGTATCTCAGCAATAGAGGAATCTGCCAAAAAAAAAAAAAGAACACACATGTGCTTGTATTTTTTTCATCACAAATGGTAGTCAAACAAGCTCTTAAAATAACTAACATAACATTTTAACTTTATGCACACAGTCAAAACCAATTAATCTGGTATTTGACAGAAGTATCAAATTAAATTGTGAAATCCCTGCTTTTCCTTTGAAAATCATACTCCACAACATTCTGCATTTTTGTTCATTTTTACCTACAGGGCTTGGAAAGTTGCCCTGTAGTTCTTTGTCAAAGCAAAAACGTACTCCCAAACACCTCTGTGGTTAATTGCAGAGCATAATTACTGTCATTACCAGGATGCTCAAAGGGCGCTGAAGATAATAAACCACAGGAGCAAGCTACTAATACTGTCATTCAGAGATTAGATTGGCGGAGGAAAATGTTAAATGTTTCGGTCAACAATCGATAGAAGGAGGTGTGGGCTGATGAGTGTGGGGATTGTTAATTATACTTTCAAGCTGTTATATAATGGCTAAGATATACCCGTTTGTTCTATGGGACTGAGCAGGGACTCCAAGCCGCAGAAGAGCTGCACGATGCTGCTCAGCTGCCTGTTGATTTGGATGTCCTTCACCCATGCGGGGCTGTGACACACCGCGCAGCCGTCTCCTGCCCGGGGGCCCGCGCAAGACCTAGGCAATAAACAAACCTTGGATTAGAAGTCAGTCTACTTCACAGTTGAGTAAGAAGAAATACAATGAGCTCATTGATTAGCTTTTTAATTGATTGACCAGTCAGTCACGAAGACAAGGAATGACTTGAGGCTAAAGTTTCTGTCTATATGGACATGAATACCTTCAAGACTTTTATAATATAAGCCATGCACTACAAAGAGACAATGCCTTTACAGACAACATTATGTGCACAAAAAAACAGAGATACTTGTTAACTACAAAGCCTGCCACGTATCAATCATTTCTAAAAGAAAATTGAGCCAAAAAATTACTTTTTTCCTACAGTATGAGAGGGACATGTGAACTTTTGTCGCTTTAAGATTAGCTGTGTTAAAAGCAATCACTCATAATTTTTCAAAGTAAAACATTTATTGGCCTTTTATAAATGATAAAGTTAATAACAGAACACCACTGAATTACTTCAAATATCTATACGTAGGGAAAAAAGTATTATGTAACCAAGACTCTGAGTGAGACTTGCAGAGGACACAAAAAGAAATATGTAGGTGGAAAAACTCCGCTGTGCGTGATGATGAAAATGGTATCCACACCTGTGTTGTTCAAACAAAAATGTTCACAACGAGACAGGTCTATTGCTCTGTAAGTAGGTCAAAGAACATGTTACATTACCTGCAAAGCATATGCTCACACATCCCAAGACACACAGGTTCCTTCATTAAATTTGAGCTGGGAAATAAAAGAAACAGAGCACATACTCAGTATAGTTAAAATAGGGGAGTGAACCAGCACTCCTCAGCACTGTGTTGCTCACAGTAACACCCCTACCCTTGTAGATGATGACAGTGTTAACCTGGCATCATGGCATCCTGTGTAATGGCCAATTCTTTCATTTCATGCAGTCATGTCTGCCATCTTGCTATTTCCTCACACAGCTGATATTGCAGGGTCTTTTTACAGGACTGTATCCTATGTTATTTGTTTTTATCAAATATAATATATGAAGAGCTTGTCCATCCAAATGCTAAACAGCATTCAGGTTGTGCTTATATTCAGTAAGTTAGATTGTCATGTGCTTGTAGTCTGTTGTGTTATTGTTGCTCAGTAGTTTTGATAATTCCTGCTTTAGAGCAGATTGACATAATTTGAGTACACTTGAATAAAAGCAACATGAATATCTTACTGTGTCGTCGTGTACTTTTTTTCGTTTTAAAACCTACCTGTCACTGTAGTTTATAACACCGTGTTCTAAAAAGCCCACGCCAGCTTTGTATTTCTAAGATACAACTTACCATTTAGAACAAATTAGAAGTCGTCGAAACATTGCCACCGCCTCTTTAGTGTTCTTCCAGTCTGTTGTCTGAACGGGAACATCGTTATCCATTCTGATAAGAAGTTTGTATTTGTTCTTCTATAAAAAATCGTGTCTGCAAGATTACAAAACGAACTTACTTCCTGGTTACTTGCATTTCCCGCCGAAGATATACGGAAGTAACCGGTGTTGGTTGCCATAGCCACCGTTATGACGTAATTGCGCCCAGCCCATTCCCATAGACTGTAAATATTAAGGCCAATCTTTAAGTTTTATTTTAAAATAATATTAAATGTGTAAATAAACAGGCTATAACTACATTACTACGAACGTCTTGGAGTGGTTTGTAAATGTAACATATTATTAAAAATGACAATAATATTGGTTAGAATTTATTTGTACATGAAATATGGCAAGGTGAATTTTCCAATAGTATTTAATCCATTACCAAAGTATTGTGTCATAATATTTTAAACTGTAAATATGCATAGTTTGTTTTAAATTTATTAAATTATTTAAATATTGTGTAGTTTTTTCAAATGCTCTGAAAGGGTTGATATCAAATGTTTTTGTAAAAAGCACATGTGCATTTTTGTTGTTTATTTAATTTTATTATTAACTGGTGGTAAAGTGGTAAAAGGACTTTATAGTTGGGGCTGGCAAAGATACTGGTTTCTTTACTTTCTTTCTTCTTACTCTGTGTTACTCCTTGTTTTCTATAGTAAGACACTGACTTTTAAGTTAAAAAAACAACGTGCTCGAAAGATCTTCAACTCAAACAAAGAATCATAATAAGAAATATAGGTGGGTTTTCTTGAGCAGAAAATGTAATGATTAGAATGCATTCCAATGCTGAAATAGAAGAAAAAAACACGTACAAATGAGCAGCAGTTGCTTCTGAAAAATTGCTTTATTAGAATAATAAAAAAAAGGCATTATGAGGGGTCCGAAAGCAAGAAAAAGTCCAGTAAATATTTAGTCCATTCTTTTCATCATAATTTCATCTATAAGGGACAATTACATGTACCTAAAACAAAAAAATCTTCTTTAGACATGCTTTGTATTCAGCATGTGAGTAGTTACGGATTATGTTAAATTAAAGTTGAATATAAAAAGATGTGAAATAAAAAGTTTTTGATTAGCTATAGTACCCTGTTTTAATATAAACACAAAGCTTTAATTCATCATCTTTGCTCATCTGTCCATTCATGCAAATGTAAATGTTGTACCTCTGCAAAGTAATCCTTCATATGATCAGTTGACATTTTAAAGAGACAATTAGTATATTCTAAACATGAATGATTTAAACACTTGTTTTTCACATATCAAGGGGAGACTGGGGGTAGATTTATTATAAACAGATATTGCATTTCATTCAATTGGACATAAATAAAATGACAAAGAAAAGATGGCAGTCAGCTCTAGGATTCCACTGCCTTGATGGAGCCCAGGCTGTCTCTGTCAGAGTCACCTTCGTCATTAATCGGTATGCTTTCCATGTCCGACTTTTCCAATGCAAAGTTGATGAAGACCTGGAAAGAGTTAGTGCAAATTAAATATTAATGTCAACAGAAAACCTTTTTGAGTTATTCTGCTTGTCAATTTCTTTATTTGGCCTGTGGTATCCTCCAATCCCAGAGCCCCAGCAGGGCAGGGTGGTTGAAGAATATCAGCACTGGCTGCATATAAAGCTCATGGATTCTTTCCCTTACTCATATTCCATTTATTTTCCCTCCGGCATACCCTCTGTCAGTTTCTCTCTGCCTTCTTTAAACATTCTCCACTCTGCTTTCTTCTGTCCCTGCTTCCCCCTTACACCCTCTCTCTCTCTCTCTTTCTCTATATCTCTCTCTCTCTCCTTCTATCCACAGATTTTGTGTCCTGTCCCTCGCTGGCATCTTCTCACCATTACAAAACCTTCACACTAGTTGCCCCCCCCTCTGTCTGTTTGTGTCCTGTCTCTTTCTCTCACCTCATCCAGTGTGGTCTGGCTCACAGAGAAGTGTTTGATCTGCAGAGCATTCTTGTTGGACTCCAGCTGGTCGAAGATGTCAGCCACCCCTCCTGGAGCAACAGGGACGTGATACTCAGCCATATTGGAGTGCTGGTCCTGTGGATTGATAGAGGAGAATAGAGGGTTAAATACTCCACCAAAACTTTATAAAACTCAGTGGAAAGCTGTTGAAACCAAACAGAGATAACTTTGCATATGCCTATCAACAAAATAAAAATTCCCAGCTTGCTCAGTCTTACAATAACACAAACATTATATGCTGTGGGGTTTTTCAACTCTGCAGTAGACTGTATACTACCTGTGTTTACTAGCGGTTCTCACATATGCACTCTTGAATATTTCTAGAGAATTTCAGGAGGATTGCCTCTGAAATAATCTTGATCTGGTTGTTCACACATGCACATCCAAAAGGGAGGCTATCCTGCTGGGACGGTGGACAGTTGCATACAATTTATGGTCGCGCACTGATCGCAGGGAGTAAACGTCACCACCCCCTTCCACTCATTTTCAGATAATTATCCTGATTCTATTCTCCTGCGTTCTCACATCAGCTCACTCGGACTCTGACAAAATACTCTGGGGGCTGGCAGGAGAAACTCCTGATAAAGTCGGAGTGAAAATGTGGCTGTTTGCATTCACACATGCAGCTCACCCTGAAAACTTCAGGAGTTTTGTGCAAGTGTGAAAACTATAATACCGACTCTCCAGGATGAGCAAGACAATTAAGAAGAAAATAATCCTGGGAAGGAAAATTCCCACATGGTTGTGAGATATCTATATCCATAACGTAGCTCATAATATGTGGTTTCTTTAAAGCTGCACAATTCATTGTTCTCATATTTACACCTGAAAAAAAAAAAAACTAAATATAATGCAAAAAGGTCACACAGAGGTGACAAATACACAGTTAATTATAGTCCAACTTTGCAGCCCCCCACAATTCTTCTATTTTTATTTTTAGAATGTTTTGGCCTTATTTCATGGCCAAAAACTTTGCAGTCTCTCAGCAAGCTTGTGTTGTTGTTTTTTTTGCTGCAGCAGGCTGCAGCTTTCAGCATGAGAACCTTTGACAAACCCACTGTTCACTGGCTGGGATGAATTTTGGAGCTACATTCCTCCTCTGGGCAGAAACACAATTCTAAATTAGTGCTTAAGTTGCTCCATGTCTGCTAGAAGTCTAAATGCACTTCTGTTTGCTATTACACTTGCCTTAACAACTTAATAAGGTAATGGTGTTAGCTTGTTCTGCTACAACCAAGTGGACTGTTTGTCAATCTAATGCGGCTGTACGTCTAGGAACAGCACATGTAGTTTAGAAAAGAATCATACAGACAACAACTTAACTTAATGTATTGCAACATTCCACGGCTATATAAACCATGCTTGTGTTTTTCATGTTCTCTACCAAGTACTCTTCAATACTTTCAATTGCTGGCAAAGCTCACCTTGAGATAAGTGCTGGGGAATCTGCGCTGCATGAAGCCAGTGATTGCCTCTGCGTTGCAGGAGGCCTCGGCCAAGTACATCTTCACAGTGAACCCGCTGCCGAACCTGCACAAAGGAGATGTTGGGAACAAAGAATTGTGTTATTACATGTCTGAGGTGGGGCTGAGGTGAAGAGGGAGGTGGGTACACTGTTCTTACAAGTTAAAGTGAGCATTTTCTTGCAGAAAGGAACACATAGGGGTGATTTAAGGGCTGTGGAGACAGGGCAGGGGAAAGAGCAGTAATGGGTGGATTGGAGGATGAGCAGAGGTCACTAACCTGTTCTTAATGTGCTGCAGGGAGCCCAGGCAACGGAACTGACCTTTCACCATGATGGCAAGACGGCCGCACAGCGCCTCACACTCCTCCATGCTGAGATACAAAGACAAGGACAAAAAGACAAAAGGTCAAAATCGGACCCTGCAAGCATACAGTAATTAGCCATGTCTGCTGTAATTCAGGAACAACTTTCCTAGCTATTAACTCCACTAAGATGTTGAATTACTAAGCTGTAATTTTACAATTTATTATATTTTTTAACTTATACATAAAGCCCTAATCTCACACTGTTTTTAATTGAAAATTCTAGAATTTAGCACTCATCTGTGATATCCAAATATCTATTGAGTATTATTAGTGTAAAGGGGCTGCAGCAGGTCCAAGTTTGTGTAACTCTTCTAACCTGTGAGAGGTTAGAACAACAGCACATTTTCCTTTCACTTCTTCAGAGATGATCTTCCACAGATGACGCTTGGTACGAGGGTCCATGCCAGAGCTTGGCTCGTCCTGCAGAGAAGAGAAGGATTAGAGGAGAATAGCAGGGTATGTGAAACAAAGCAAAGACATCAACATTGAAGGATCAAGGGGAAATGGGAAGTTAATTGAGTTGGGCGGGACGCAAACAGTGTGCACATACCATAATAATAGGAAAAAAACAAGGGTAATATAAAGAACACACATAGGAGGGTTGCAAAATAAGAAGGAAGATTGAAAGAGAAGAGGAAGGAAAGAAGAGGAAACATTCAAGAAAGTATGGAGAATAAGCCGTACATGAAACAAAACATATATAGAGATGGAAGGAGAGAAAGTAATTAAGGAGCGTGTCCTTACCAGGAGCAGGATTTGAGGATGCCCAATGAGAGCCAACGCTGTGGAGAGCTTCCTGCGGGTGCCGCAGCTGTAACCTTCAGTGGTGATGTTTCTGTGGTAGTTGAGCTCCAGCCTCTTCAGCAGGTATCTCACCACCTTTAAAGAAAACATACAAGGGGAATTATATATTGGATCAGAATAACAAACAGATCACGGAAGAAGGGTGCAAAAATGTCAACTAAAGGATAGAAAGTGATTTTCAAAACATTACTAGGCATTAATTGGATTATTTATTCTTGCATGGAGAGACATTTTTAATGATTATTTTAGATGCTTAGCACGCCAAAAAAATGATACCACAAAACAGATCGATTCCTGTGCTATAAAGAAACCACAGCAGCTAGTATGAAAGGCCAACATGCATGACTTAACCAGGTGATCAGAGGACGAGAATAGTAGTTTAAATGAAAAACAATGCTTTGTCTATAAACCTGTTTCTGCTGCTTCAAGATTATCATTGTGCTGATATGTTATAGAGCTGTAGTAACATAAAGTGACTCAACATGTTTAATGACAGCTCTTCATGTATCTGTAATCATAAACGCATATAAGACTTTTTTTTTTTTAAAGATGTATTTTTGGGCTTCCCACAACCCCATTGTAGAGACAGGACAGGGGACGCAGTCGGAAACCAGGCTGCCTGCCTAGAGGACCACAGCCACTTACCATTGGGGCGCGCGAACCAACCACTAGGCCATCAGCACCATGATAAGACTATTTTCTGACACAGACTGTTGTTATTCATTAGAGAAGCTAAGATTAACAGAGTACTCAGTCAAAAGATAATTCATTGTATTGTTTATGATGGTGGAATCTTTTTACTGATTTTTTTTAAGCAATAATAAAAAAAGATCGTCTGGGGACAACTTCTTAAACAACAATTTGTTGTTTCTTTTCATTTTGTAAATACAAAAGTTTTGAAGTCTTGCTTAAACAAAGAAAAAAGTGCAAGAATAAACTTTTCTAGAAATTTTGTGAACATTTTGCAACAACTTTTTGACATTTTATGGACTCAATGAATAATGAATTGATGGTTGAAACAATCTGCTGATGAATCAGTATGAGCATACAGAATAACTGTTGCAGCAGTTTTCTCAGAATAGAGTCAAACCCCATTCCATCCATTTAACTGTAGGCTGTGTCTCTGAAGGAAAACACCAATATCCCAATATCAACAATTCATGCCCTGAATCAAGCAAAGACAGGTCCATTTACACAAAGCTGGTTCATAACCCTTATTTACCTGACATTCATTTTGGTTATTGTCTCCTCCTATTCTGTCGAGAACAGCTGCGCTGCAAAGGACCGAGCTATGTCTCTGTCTCACTCCTATGCATATTTAATTCTGTTTGCGCAACAATGATGGCTTCACTGTGTGACTTTATTCTATGTACACTCCATGCTGTCCTGGGGCTGCAGCAGCTTTACAGAACAGGAACTGACACAGCATAACCTATCGAATTATCCTGTGAGTTAAGCAGGAATGGAAAACCCATAATGGCTCATAAACATTTATCCTCTTAAAAAATCTTAGTGCCTCCCCATTAATCACATGGAATGGTGTGCTGTAAATACGTGTTCATTTTCAAACAGCTTGAGGTGATTTCCCATCGGCACACTTTAGTCCTTTTTACCATCAGTTGACATGTTTGGAAACCAGATCAATGAAGCAAGTGAATGCAATAGATAGCTTTTCTCTGCCTTTAGAGTTGATTTTCCATATGATTCCGAGCCCACTGATCCTGGATATTAGAAAACAGTGCAAGACATTTTCATACCTAGACAAATAAACAGTATCAGCAGCTAGATTTGAATGATAAGCACTGGTAGCATCGCATATACCTGACTGCCTCAGATCAAAATAGTTTGTATTTTTACGTCCTCTCATAAAAGCCCCCTTTCCATCACCTTTGATGTAACAGCTCATTAGGCCTGACATCACCATGTCAATGCCAAATGACCCCATTAAGGCTTGTCTCATTATCCACAGTTAGGGGACTGTCAGCAGGAGGCAACATAAGAGGAACTATATATATAACCTCATCTTTGTGAATTAGCCCAACACCGATGCTGTGGCCATTATAACCATTGTTGTCACTATACTGACCAGAGACGAGGAGCTGGAAAAGCAGTGAAGCCGATTAGAGTCAGACGTATCCATATATCTGTGCCTCACCATACAAGTACATTTGTGTTTGTGTGTGTTTTTGTGCATCCTTGCTAATGTACAAGAGCAGTTCAGGGTGTAACAAAAATGAGCCTGTCAGGGAAATGTAGTGTTTTGTGCGTCTGCAGTTTCAAAGGGATGCAGAGAGATCAAGAGGCAAATACAGAAAGATGCTTTTCAGCATACAATTCAGATTGTGTTTTCTGTTTCCTTTTTGCTTTTCAGGGAAAGAAAAACTACATGGAAAATGTAGAAATCCCTTCATATGTCGATTGTTTGAAAGATTCCTCCCAAGTTGACATCGGCAGCAGCAAAAGACAGGCATGCTCAGTGATCAGCACAAAGCAAGATTGATTGGTTCCCAGAAAGATAAATGAGAAGAATGGGGCTAAAGTGACACGTCAAATGAGATCCTCTCATCATCAATGTATCGTTTAAATGTAAATTTGTCTCCAGTGAAGCGTACAGCATCGGCTTAATTCTAAAGTTTTGGACCGCACGAGCAGACAACAAAAGCTTTTCCATTTTTGCCCTGGATAGCAGAGCTTTCAGCATGCATCACTCAACGCTTCAAGTCCTCTGATTCAGTATGCATGGAAGCATCAACAGTTACTCGTCCTGCAGTGTGAGTGCACCTTTTGAATTTCTATCAGATCTGGTGTCATTTTGTGGATGGTGTTGTCACTACCCAGAGCTTTGAAAAGACGCACAGAGCCTGCAGCTCTTACTCACCCCGTCTATCTCCCTCTTTGAGATGCCTCGGATGCGAGCATAGAAGTACAAATGCTCCTCTCCGGTGAGCAGATTGTCCAGGGCATCTACCTGGGGACAGTAGCCGATGTTAATTCCCTGGTGGCGGCAGTCCATGATATCTACCAATCGCCTAGGGGGGAAAGAAAGGAAAGAAACAGATATTAAATGGTATGCAACACATGGTGTAGGGCAGATGAACACACAGGGTACGCCTTTGGCCCTGCTGTGCCAGATATACCCACTGAACAGCTTTAAAAAAAAGAACTGTAAATAGGGATCCAGACCCATGAGAGTAGTGTTGGTTTTTATCTGTCTACAAGCATCTGAGATACAGGTGTTACATACAGCTGCTACTTGCTAAATCCCAAAGCATTGCAGTTCAAATTTTGGCAAATTTGAGGCAATAAAAACTCTCATTTGTGGATATTTGTGTTATGCAAATTGAATCTAACTCAGAGTCATTAGACAGTGCAGCTTGGACACCTGTGCAGCTGAAATCACAGCTTTCTGTTTTGTGATGGGATGTTTTTACTACAGTGACTCTCTTACATAAAATTAACGTGTCATAATAATATTTTAAATATACAATTGCTGAACTAATGTTTCTACAGTATGTGTTTGGTGTGCAGGCAAAGTAACAAAGCTGTGTATTCTGGATATGCCATGCTACACTGTATGAGCTTGATGAGGTACAGTGACAGTCATGAATAGCTTACCCATCACGATCCCTAATCTGAGCTGTGCCATCAGTTGGGCTAACGTCTCCAGTCAGCATCTTGAAGGTGGTCGTTTTTCCTGCTCCGTTCTCTCCCAGCAAACCAAAGCACTGTAAGCAAATGCTGATGGCTTAGTCATCCTTTACTCTCACCAAAGATCACATAGATGTTATGGCTGATATCTCGTACAACCGACCATCAAAACATGATTTTAAGTACTACGCATCTAAATCTCTTCAGCAACAAAAGGATAATGCGATCATCTGTTGTAAAAAAAAAAAAATGCGATTAAATAATATTAATCGCATGTGATTCCCCTTTTCTACTGACTTTGAATTTCTTCTGATTCATATTTCCACTATGTCTAGTTTTAATCTTACCTCTCCTGCAGGTATGCCCACAGACACACCCTTGACAGCTTGGACCTTCGTGCTGAAGTTCTGATAGACCTTAGTGAGATGGTTGACCTGGAGTATGTCTGAGCCGGCTGCTCCACTCGCCACCCGTAGGTGCTCAGTTGTCACATCCTGATCCTCGTCCTCAGGTGCCACATGGGAGACCGTCTTTCTGCTACAGATGAGATGTCTGCAAAGAGAAGAGCACGTTTTCTTTCATCCACAGTTTTTTTTTTTGCACAGAATGCACAATGTGACAATCTCATGTGCGCATGTCATTGGATCACAATGGTCTCCGTTTTCCTCACCTGACTTTGCGTATGATGAATCTGTTGAGCAGGAGACGCAGGCTGAAGAGGACCACGCCTTGTATGAAAGAGGAGATGAACAACCAGGCCATTGAGTCCATGGAGAACGGGTTCTGATAGGCGTCGATCCCGTAGCCGCTGAGGATCTGGACCTCTATGTTCTTCCTGGCCAGCTGCATCATCCCGTGACCAAAGTTGAACTGGGGGAAGATGAGGAAGGCGTTGCACAGCCGGTTGAAGATGGCTAAAACGACCTGCAGAGGAGGAGGACAAAAGTCTGAATCAAAAGTACACTGAGAGCTCATCCTGTTTTCTAATCTTTGTGTAACTCACTGACAGGTTTTCACACTCATCTACAACATCATTGTGTCAACAAGGACTGATTCAGATCCATTCAAGTAGTAATGAACAGTCACATATTTAAGTCTGCATCTGGCAGTTTATGCTGACCTCCGCTTTGATGGTTGAAATTTGACTCAGAAAGAAGAGGATGGAGGTGGACAAGACGGTGTTGACACTGATGAACAGGTTGATGCAGACAAATGTGATGAAGGCCATCTCTGCGTCTTTGAAGACACCAGATAGCAGATACATCCAAGGGAAGGTGGCAAACCTGCGGATTTAACAATGACAGGATCCTTCAAACACAAAGTGGAGTAAAAATGACTTCACACACACTCTCTGGAGTAGCCTTTCTGTGATCTCTTCTGGATTAGTTTCACATACAGAACGTCCCCAATGACAACCCCACAAAAGGGATGAGGAAAATGTGTATCATCCTCCTCCCAATTCCTTTGTTTCTGAAATGCCATGACCTTGCTTTTTTTTTTTTACAAGACTGAAGTGGCTAAGGCCTTTAACCAACCGAACAGAGCAGCTGTGAAAATGAAAAAAAGAGAAAGAGGAAAAATACCAGAGAATGAAGAGTGTAAACCTTCAGTCATGACGCCCAAAGAGAGGAAGATAAATTACTTCTCTCTGTATTCCCCTAGTGGCAAAACATCCTCTCTTTTTTTTTTTGTTGTCTCTTTTTCTCTCACATAATCTGCTTGTTCATTTGATTGGGGTGTCTGGGTCAGCCAGACACCGAAGAAAAGCAGAGATGAAGACAGCAGTAGTGTGGGAAAAAGAGACACAAATAGATAGAGCCGGACAGAGACATAGCATCTGCATGCCACGTCCAAAAAAAAAAATCTAAAAAGGTGCTGGGTAGGCAGACTGTGGGTGCCAAGCCATGACAAGGAACAGAAGCAAGACCAGGCCAGGTGGGTGCCGCCTGACAGATGGAGCGCTGCGATAATTCATTGCTTGGGAGGGAGACATCTGTCTGATAAATGAGAAGCAGAGTGCTGACTTGGCCTCCTATGATCTGGGGCTCAGGACAAGGCCTAAGACAGCAACAGGAAACACAGGAGGCTAAGCTTCGGCTACAGTTGTGGGATGATGTAAGTAATCTCAGTAAACCAGAGGTGGAGAACAAAGCATGTTGCTGGCTTCACACGTTTCAAAGAATCAACAATTCATTCTCATTACCAGATTGATTTCAAACCTTGGTATCTTGGGACAGTAGCGTGCAAGTCTTTCTCACATCAAGGCATATTGTTTTTGCTGTTAGCCCCGTTGTCTCTCTCTAGCATCTTTGGCTTGCAGCCGATAAACATGTTGGTAGTGATTTTTCTAACAGCCTGTCAGTCCTACCACCATCTGTATTAGTGGGAAATTCTGGAAATATTGAGCAGTGTTTGTGTAAGAAGAACAGCAGCGTCCGTATGCTCAGTGCTGTAAATCCTACCTGGTGGCACACACATTCAGAGCAGCAGTGGAGGCAAAAACACAGTCTGTTTAATAGGAAGAGGCTTCTATTGATCAGAATATTTGCATGAAACACATGGTCAGTTTGCCAGGGGTCAGGTAATTAACAATAAAAGCCATGAAAATTCGACTGTTTTGTCTTTAAAAAGAAACCTCTTTGGGTGCCTGGAGTACATTTTCCAGCTGCAGATCTAAGCTTCAACAGTTTGTCTGCAAACACTTGGATTACCAAACAGAATGTGTTTTTGTCTTCAATTCTTTTAGTGATTTGTTGTGTTTTCAGATCCATGCTATCATAACTGATCGAACTGATCATTGCAACTACAAAAACAATCTAACAGCTGATCTTAACAGTGATTTTGCTCTCTTTGTCTTTAATAATTCATTCAGGTTCTTCAGTCTCATGATGATGTCCTCATTTTACTTCAAATCACATAACAAAAAAAACCCCAGAAACTTTTTCTGTAGTGATTTTAAATCAACACCTCTGCAGTTTTCTTTAAATTGCTAAGATTTGTCCATTTGTATCAAAGTTTTTCCCTAGTCTTGTCTTGCAGTCTGAAGTATGCCAAAAATACCCAGATGTTGTACGTATTAAGAAAAATCTACAGTTTGCATCAGACCAGTCTCGCTCATGTACGATTTCCCATAATGAAAGCATCAGGTCAGAGATCGAGATGACGGACAGCAACGGTTATCATAACGGGATATAATCATCAGAGCAAACCACACAAAGATACCACCAGTTATCTTCTCAAAATCATAAAAATAAAAATGAATTATTTGTCAGCTTTTTCAGACCAGAAGTGGATGTTACACTGTAGCGGCGTGTCAGCTGGGCTGTTGTTTACTTCTGTATTCCAAGAACAGAAACCAGCCTGGCATACTTCAAAATAAGCCCTGACTGGCAGTCATACTGCACACTGCTGTTGAAGGTATTATGCAGTCCATATAGCATATTACATTTGATAACAGTATGCAGTAGGTGGTTTTGAAAACCGCCTAAGACTAGTCTGTAGTGTTTTCTGTTTTATTTTGAAGTTCCTCTGTGTTTTTGTCTCGTATTACTTCCTCCTTTTGTCTGTTTTCCCTCATTGTCCTCACCTGTGTCATTGGTCTCACCTGTGTCTGATTGCCACAGTATTTAGTCTCTGTGTTAGTTCCCTTCGGTGTCAGTTCATCCGTCAACATACCCACGTTCTTGAGTGGATTTCTCTGTGTTTCTGGTGGACTTTTTTGTGTGTTTTTCTCCTGTTTGCATAGGTAGACATTTCTGTTGAACATTCTATCAAGTACGATTTGTGTTTTGGCCTTTTTGTGTTTTTGGTAAATACAATATTTTGTTTTAGTCTGCACTTGGGTCCTCCACTATATTGTTGTTCCACAACCGTGACACTAAAGTAACCTAATATAAGGCTGTTTTTTATGAAGGTTTT